>NW_015117735.1:0-6754 GCF_001443285.1 Poecilia latipinna
TTTGTACTTACATGTACATTTCCTATTCCTCTTTTTTGCTTCCACTGCCAAAACATTTGGGTTCAAAACAAGAGATCACAGCTCAAATTATTTCTGGTATTTAAAAACAACAACAAAACAAAACAAAAAAAACTAGAAAAGATGCGTTAGTCGGAAACTTTGTGGGCGATGTCTAATGTCCTGTTTTATCAACAGTCTGAGATCTCTACCTAAAGCTTTTATCAGTTTTTTTTTTTTACATTTTTCAGTTAAAATATTAACTTGAATCTCAGAGTTTGACTAAAGTCTAAAATCATGGATAGTGATTAGAATCAAATGCATAAAAGAAAAACTTTCACTGCAATTTTTCTGAATCCAGAACAAGATAAATATACTGTAGTTGCTAGTGGAGGAAAAAAAAACATGCTTAAACACATGGAAGCTGGGAAGAATAGAGTAAAAACACTGACTGATATAAAATATATGATAATTGTTGGGTATTTTTATGAAGTCCTTGTGGTGCAATGTGTACAGTTTTGCTGCAAAAGCCTCAGCAGGAGGCTGTTAAATATGACAGAAGTATATGTGTTAGATATTGAGAATAATACAAAGAGAAAAAAAAACACGTGGAAACGTGAATTATGCTCAATTTTGCACAACATCCTTTCAACAGCTGCAGTCTGCCAATCAATTCCAAATAAAGATAAAGTTTAAAAGGTGCATTACTTATCACCTAGCTTCATTTTCATCTCTTTTGTAAAAAAAACCCCAAAATACTTCAACATTATTTGAGAGCCATCGTGTCCAACGTGTCGACGAGACAAAGAAGGATCAAAGCAAGGATTGCATAAAACCACCAAGACCTTCATGAAAAAACTGAGCAGCATCTATAATAATGAGGGTCATTAATCCTAATAAACCTTTTCACCAAGACAAACAGAAATCTTGACAGCTTCTGTGGAAAATTGCAAAGAGAACATGAGCGGCACGGAGATGGACAGCAAAAAGTAGAGCATTTAGAAGAAAACCCGGAGAGCACAGGTGCGATTCTTTGACCGGGTCATTTGGTTATTGTGTGGCAGTGACAGCTCGAAATAGGTCACTCTCAGCTACCAGCTAAATGGTGTGAGTATGGCTGAAAAACATGTCATGATAAAAGCATTTTATATAAGTCGCTGTCAATGACACTGGTCAGCAGCCGTATAATTGTCTGCGGTTTTTCAACCGTTTTAGGGTCATTTTGATGTGTTGAATCCAAAAATCGCATTGTTTGTTCTCAATCAGGTCGACCTTCTGAACTATGGATGCAACATGAGCATCAAAATGATTGACTTGTTCTCACATATTTATCGGTTTCCTGAGAATCTGATCAATGATTGATGAGCAGGAGGAGAGAGACTCCATCAGGACAGAAAAAATATGGATAATTTTGCACAATGAAGACGTAATGTTCAATTCACATGTACTTACCTTTATCAGTGTTTATTATTCAATTTACAAAGACCCAAGTTTGTAACATTTAATATAGTTTGTTAGGAAAACAATTGTTTTGTTCTAAAATCATTTTTGGATGAAAAATATTAACAGAAATGAACAGATGTCACAAAATATAATCAATTTAGTCAGATCGGATTTCTCTGAATCAAATTAGAATAAAAACCTTACCTGAGAAGAATGGATGTCATTTAGGATTCAGCGGTGCAAAATAATCCTAATTCAGTTGAAACAAACATAGACAACTTCTGAAAAAGCTTTTTTTTTTGTCACCCAGTGTAATTTTTGATTAGCCTTTTGTTTTATCTGAAATGCTGCCAAACTTGTGGTGTGACTTGTGTTTTCACTCCACGCTGTTGTTTATTTTTAAGCAGTTATAAGGCACAGTGGCCACAAAGCCACTTCCTGCCAACAGCCATCACCATCTACAATAACTCTTTGAAGAATTTGAATTAATAAGTAACATTTAATTTTCCTTTTTCAATTAATAAGGTATTTTTGAATTTGAATTAGTGTTATTTATTTTACCAAGGTATCCATAGAGACTGAATATGCTTTCCAGTGCATTTTTTAAAAAGTGTGACAAATGTCTTGAACAGCTGGGAGTAACTGGTCCATCTGACTGGACCACAGAAACACAAGAACAATGACAGAAAGCCTACTGCAGGCCTTTTGCATGCTGGGAGTCGCCTTGGGTAAGAGCTTACTTTTTTCTACTCATGTGATTTCCTATTCATTGATTTGTTTTTGTGGTGGAATTGCTGCTTGAAAACTAAAATGAGTAAAAGCGCCCATTAAATATGAAATTTAATACACCAATGGAATGCCAATATATTTTAAAGTACTGTCTCTTGATGCTAGAGAAGTGCAGCTTAATACAGTGTAATACACAAAACAACTACACATTCAAATTTTCTTATGACACAGCTATTCTCTGCCTCATTTCAGACACATCGCATTTAACCACCGACAGCAGATTAAAAACTGTCTTCAGTGTTGTGAGGAACATTTTCTGATCCTTAACGTCCAAATATCACTGGAACTTATTTATAATCTGAAGGCCACAGGAGATCACTCATCCACTGCATGTAATTGCCCAGGTGGATTCTTACAAATACACTGGAGTACAAATTGACAACAAACTCTCATGGACTGCTCAGGTTGACTAGGTCAGTAACAGGGTCCAACAGCGACTACACTTTCTGTGCAGGTTGAGGGCCTCTTGTGTTAGAAAGTGATGTTGCTCTTTCAACATACTGTAATATAGAAGGCATTGTTGGATGCATCATTAGGTTCAACGTTTCTGCGTGGTTTCGCCACCTGTCTGTCCAAAATGAAGGCTAAACTCATTTGTCTCACATAAAGAGCTAGGAAGCTGCTGTTGCTGGGTGTCAGGCAGTACGCCTCAAGTCAGACAATTTTGATTGAAACAACAATCAGAAAATCATCTCAAACCTCCGTCGAGTTCTTCAGAATCAGTTTCTTAACTGCGTTTAAAAGATCCTGCATGTCAACTGAACAGCTGCAAGGACTCATTCGATTCACTTTTCACTACAGAAAACGGTGTATAAAACTTTATCGTGCTTCTTTTATGTAGTTATTTCTGGTATAATGATAGCAGGTTTAATTATTTTATTGTTTTTGGAAATGTTGAAAAGTAGCAATAACCTAACATAATTTCCTCATTTTTGGTCAAGTATTAATCACATTTAAACTTTTCCAGATATCATCCAAACATCTTTCTTTTATATCATTAGGATTATTGTTAAGTGATTTTTTAAATATTTATTTTAGTCCTCTTTGTTCTTTGATGAGTTTGATTAATTGACGTTAGAAGTTTTTCTTCTTGCCAGCAAATCGGGGCGCACCACTGGCAATTTTCTTGCCGATCACTGATTACCAATCTTTAAGAAGCCTGACCTGCCAATTCCAATTTTAACCATCAAAAAATATTTTTTTCTCTGAAACATTGCTAAATATAGCATGAAAGCCACTGCATTTGCAACAGTGGGGTACCTATTGTTAATTGCAAATGTGCAAACATGGAACTTGGCAGCAGCCGAGTGAATTATTTCGCCTCAGTGACTTCGCCACGACAAGGTTTGTTTACGTCGCCAAGTGCTGAGACTCAAGCTGTGGAGGGGTCTGGCAATGACCCACTGCGAGAACCGGAAGGTCTCACTGTGACATATGCCTGCCTTCCTCTCCTTTGGGCTGTCTACCTCTTTTAAGAAAGACTTTGCTGCTCTGATTGTCCATCTCTAAGCCCTCTCACCGAATGTCATACGGATTTTATCGTTCATGTTGATGATGCTGATCTTTCCTCCTCCAGTGTGTGTCCTTGGATCCAGATCCAAGGACACACACTGGACCTTTTAAGCTGCTCTGTCTGGATTTACTCCTCTGAACTTCTCCTGATGATCTTCCTTTTACTGATTATTTGCTGCTCTCTTTTAATGTTAAACTCCATTGCTCTTCCTCCAAACTTTTATGGTCCCTCTCCTTCTGTTACATTAAAAATTTTGTTTTATCACACATTGCTGACCATTTCACCATTGTTCATACTTCTGACCCAGATGACCTTCTTTGCATCCGTAATAAAGCCTCACCAATATCCTTGATTTTCTTGATTTCAAAAAGCATAATAAAACTAGAGTAACTAATAAAGGACTAGAGACGAGAAGCAGGGGCGCAACTACATATTATTCAGGTGGATGTGAAAACATAAAAACATAAATCGCCCCCCCCCCCAAGGAAGGTACGTAAGGGTGAAGGAGCATAAAAAAATATACGGTTGCTCTATCCGACCGTATGTTTGCCCCCTCTCACCCCGCCCCCTCCCCGAGACGAAGACACGTGAAAGGTAAAACTCGCTACATTTACTACATTTACATTTACATGTGCACGAGGTAAAGGAGCGTAAGGGCGCAGTGAAGTGTATGCGAAGACATCATCGGGTGTCGCCCCCTCCAGACGGGGTTTTGATGCCCCCTCTGGTGCAGCGCCCCTATGCGTTGCATGCGCTGCATACCCACTTTTTGTGCCACTGACGAGAAGTAAACATAACCAGAATCACTAAGTGGGCACTAAAATAAAAATAAAAACAAGACAGAACTGAAATAAATAAGAAACTAACACAAAGTGATAATGAAACTAGAATCACTAAGAAAGGACTGAACCAGAGACAAACAGAGCACAGCTGATCTAATAAAAGAAAAGGAACTGAGGACAAATAACAAAACCCAATTAAAACACCTGAGATCCTAACATTTTCAGGTTACAGAAACTTATTAACACAGTTTCTTTTTTTTCTCCCAGTACAAGACTGAGATTGTTCTTTTTTTACTGCAGAATAACAATGAATATGCTTTTAAATAAAATGTATTATCATTGTTGTAGGAGTTTGTTTTCTTGCCAACAATCATTTCAACAATTACTTTGTTCGACATTTTATATCATGACTGTGAAATTCATGTATATTGTCCACAGTGTTACAATGTATAAAATAGCAGAAATGCATTGTGTAAAAGACATGCTTTGTGACTGTTTTACACACATTTGTTTTACTTATTCAGCATTAGGGCAGAATGTTTTTATTTTATTTTTTATTTTTGGCCCAACAGGGATAGGCGCTGGGTTTCTGCTGAGGGCTCTAGTTCCTCTAACTCAACTCTTAAAAGAATGGATCGAAGTACCAGGGAAAATGCTTCTACAGATGCTTCAGATGTTTGGTCTCCCCCTCATCGTGACAAGCGTGCTTGCAGGCAAGCTAAACATGAATTCTGATACTTGATGTATTAACTTATTATTGTTATAGAGATAGATTGAAAAGATGCTCACTCATGTTTTTGAGGATATTCTGTATAAATGTTGCTGAAAACAGTTGAGTACATATGTATCTAGATGTTAGACTCATCTTATGTTCATACCATATATCTGTTGTGACTAAAAAGTATAAAAACATGAAGATCACTTCTGAAATTTAGACTATTGTTAGGACACACATGAACTGGCATGTTGTCCTGCTCACGACTTAGCCTTCAGATGAAATTCTGGTTCTAATCTCTTTTCTTAGGAGTAACTGGATTAAACACCAGAATGTCCAGGAAAACAGCTATCATCACAGGGTCCTTCATCTGTGGCTCTACCTTAATGGTCATAATTCTCGGTAAATTTATCATGGGCAGCAGATTTTAAAATAGATTTATGAAGACCGCTATAGTTTGTTCTGTGTTATTGCTTTTGACATCCTGCCTGATACTTTGTGTTGCAGGAATGTTTCTGGCTCTCACAATCAAGCCTGGTGTGACAAAAAATGAAGAGGATCTCAGGGACACTGACAGTAAGGAAGCGTCAACCTTCGTCTTGCACGTGATCATGCAGGATCTTATAAGGTGAGACAAAATTTCTGCTGTTCTGCATTTTCTGGTTGTATGTTAAAATTGAGATTTTATCTTCTTTGACTACTATTAGTTCAACTATCTAGCTTTTTGTGAGATGAGACACTGCGTAAAATGATGTCCTCAGGTGTTTTGTCTCTAACATTTACAAGCTTAGTTTTTTCTGACTCTCCTGTTACTTGCATAGGAATATGGTTCCAGAGAACTTCTTTCAGGCTTTCTTTGAGCAGGTATGCTTTTATTCTGACCCACAGTTTACTATGTAATTTCCCATTTGGGGTTTGAAAATATAACACAGTTTATTTTCTTCTCCCAGTACAAGACTGAGATTGTTCAGGTTAATGGCCTCTCCCTTGATTCAAAACTGGTGAGTTTTTTCTTCTGATCTTTGTTTTCATTCTAGAATCGTCATTTTAAAGCCACAAACTTCAAATTGAAGATTTAGAAAACAAATGGCCTTGAGTTTCTTCTTATTTAAATCCTGAATGGGGAGGTGGTGTTTGCCAATGTGACAGTAAGGTGTGCCATAGTTAGGACATAGGACAAGCAACCATGCAAACACCCATACTGTCAGGATCTTGGGTTGTATGAGTTTGTTTTTTGTTTTGTCATTATTTGTATTCCTTACTTACTTCGTTCTGCCTTGTTTCTATTTCTAGTTATATTTATTTTTTCTGTATAGTCCTCTCATCAATCAATCAATCAATCAATCAATCAAATTTTATTTGTATAGCACATTTCAGCAGCAAGGCATTTAGTTATTCTAGTTTTCATTATGTTTCTTATGTCTAATTATTTTTGTTAGATTCATTTTCTAGTCCCAAGTCTGCTCTCCCTCGCCCCTTGTGCCTCTTTCTGTCTCTCCTCAGCCCGCCTTCTGC
>NW_015117735.1:11335-14547 GCF_001443285.1 Poecilia latipinna
TTTTACTAAATAAATGTATATTAAATACATCAAAGTCAATGGTTTTATTGTGGCTTATGAAAAAGTGACATGCATTGCCCAACAACTTGATGTACTCCTGCAATATTGTTGTCAGAGGATTGGCTCCACCATATTTGTGTTTTGTTTTTTTGTTGTTCTTTTTTTGTACAGAATGGCACTCAGACGAAACTAGTAGGCAAGTATGTTGATGGACCCAACATGTTAGGACTGATCATCTGGTCATTTGTCATCGGCATCATGTTAAACGTAATTGGTCAGCAGGCAAGAATCACTGTGGAGGCCATTCAATGCCTCAACGATGCCGTAAAAGTCATAGTCAACTGGATCCTGTGGTAAGATCAGACAGTATCTGAGCAGATTTTAGTTCTTATTTTTACATAGAACTGCTGCTTCCATCCTTAATAGAAATTATGTTGTGTTGTCAGGTTGCAGAAGAATAATTAGCTCACTAGTAATTAGCTCACTTGGTACTAGTATCGTACCAAACATTACTACATGCTCGTTTCTTCTTCTTTATACTTCTTCTCTACGCTTATCTGCGCCACTCTTTACTCACGTCACCTGTTGGTAACAGTATGAACACAAAAATGTTTTAAATAAATTTGGAACACCCATTTGTTTAAGCATTTTTTTTTTTTAACTGTTTTTTGTTTCAGGTACTTGCCAGTTGGAGTTTTGTTTCTCATCATACACCATGTGTTGGATGTGCGTGACTGGGGTGCTGTCATTAAGCTCACAAAGTTTGTAGGAGTGGTTTGTGCAGGGTATGTCCACCTTCTCTACGTCAACCTTATTACAAAATTGATATCACTGCTCCTGAAGTAGCAGCACTGAACTCTACCAGAGTGACATGAGAAGAAAACTGTACTATGAATATATTTACAGAACAGTTTTACAGATTTTACTGAGATTTTACTCATTGATATTTAGAGATCAGTTTTCATCAATGCAATTATTGTCAGCCTCTTTACTCTGATTCCTCCAAAAATCTGGTCCAGTTCAAGCATTTCGATTCAGAAGTTCTCTTTGGCTTCAGAAGTTTGTTAGAGAACATTAGTGAACAAACAGCATCATGAAGACCAAGAAACTCAGCAGACACATCAGAGAGGAAGTTCTGGAGAAGTTTAAATCAGGGTTAATTTTTAAAACAATATACCAAGCTTTCAGATAAGAAACTACACTACAGTCTTATTAGCAGATTTCTGCAGATCTTGACTGAATGCTGGAGATGAAGTTTAACCATTTCATAGAAGTTTGTAGGTTCAGAGAAACATCTAAAGGTTCCAGTACACTGGCGCTCAAGGACTGGAGTTTGAGACCGCTGGTTAAGGTCAAAGCTTATTCATGTGTTAGAATGGGATAGACAAAGTCCAGACCTATATTCATTTGATAATATGTGGAAAGAAGCTGTGTGTTTGCACTCTCCATTAAATCTTAGCTTGTGCTGTTTTGTAGAGAAGAATGTGACAAATGTTTTTATGAAAGAGCAAAGCTGGTTGAAACATGACCCAACAGCCTGCAGGTGGAGCTGTAGCAAAATGTTTATCTACAAAGTATGGATTCATTGAGGGTGAATAGAAATGTACAAACATCTTCATGGATGTTACTGTGCAAGCATGTATTATTTTCAATCCACTTTATAGTGATGCACTACTGTGTGTTAGCACATCATATAATATCCCCCCAACCACATTGATCTGTCAGGTTTTACAATGACAAAATGTCTAAAGAGGTATGAATATATGAATAAATCTTTAACAACCAGTGAATACGTAATGCATCTTTAACACAAAGTGTGACTTTGTTGTGTTGTTCAGGTTAGCANTGAGTTAGCAGCACTGAACTCTTCCTGAGTGACATGAGAAGAAAACTGTGCTATGAATATATTTGAAGAACAGTTTACAGATTTTACTGACATTTTGCTCATTGATGTTTAGAGATCAGTTTTCATCAATGCAATTATTGTCAGCCTCTTTACTCTGATTCCTCCAAAAATCTGGTCCAGTTCAAGCATTTCGATTCAGAAGTTCTCTTTGGCTTCAGAAGTTTGTTAGAGAACATTAGTGAACAAACAGCATCATGAAGGCCAAGAAACTCAGCAGACACATCAGAGAGGATGTTCTGGAGAAGTTTAAATCAGAGTTAATTTCTAAAACAATATACCAAGCTTTCAGATAAGAAAAAGGAAGAAGGTTAGAGTTTGAGCTTCATACAGATCAATCCTGGGAGAAAATACAGTATGTTAGAGGCAGCAAAATACTTTAGACTGCAACGAGGTCCATCTTCCTTCAGCATAGTGAATCTAAACCTTCAACTAAAGAGAGCATGGAATGGTTTAGATCAGTTGTCTCAAGCTACACTCCTCAAGAGTCGGTTTCCTGAAACTTATAGATGTTTCTTTGCTTTAGCACACCCTAGCTCCACTACAGTCTTATTAGCAGATTTCTGCAGATCTTGACTGAATGCTGGAGATGAAGTTTAACCATTTCATAGAAGTTTGTAGGTTCAGAGAAACATCTAAAGGTTCCAGTACACTGGCGCTCAAGGACTGGAGTTTGAGACCGCTGGTTAAGGTCAAAGCTTATTCATGTTTTAGAATGGAATAGACAAAGTCCAGACCTATATTCATTTGATAATATGTGGCAAGAAGCTGTGTGTTTACACTCTCCATTAAATCTTAGCTTGTGCTATTTTGTAGAGAAGAATGTGACAAATGTTTGTATGAAAGAGCAAAGCTGGTTGAAACATGACTCAACAGCCTGCAGGTGGAGCTGTAGCAAAATGTTTATCTGCAAAGTATGGATTCATTGAGGGTGAATAGAAATGTACAAACATCTTCATGGATGTTACTGTGCAAGCATGTATTATTTTCAATCCACTTTACAGTGATGCACTACTGTGTGTTAGCACATCATATAAAATCCCCCCAACCACATTGATCTGTCAGGTTTTACAATGACAAAATGTCTAAAGAGGTATGAATATATGAATAAATCTTTAACAACCAGTGAATACGTAATGCATCTTTAACACAAAGTGTGACTTTGTTGTGTTGTTCAGGTTAGCAGTCCAAGCCTTCGTTCTTTTCCCCGTGATTTACTTCATTCTCACCAGACGGAACCCTTTTCTTATCTTCAAGCACATCTCTAGGGCTTTGACGACAGCATTTATCATTGCATCCAGGTTAAATG
>NW_015117736.1:0-14534 GCF_001443285.1 Poecilia latipinna
GGTGGGTTGATGCAAAGGTAAAAAACAAAGACCTTATGGAACCTGATGAGCACACCTTTTATATGGCTCCTCTTTTGTTCACAGCTATGCCAAGATGTACTATGGTTCCATATATCGTAAGACCCAAATGATTGTATCTAATAATCCGACGTGGAGCGCTGAGTTTAATTTGGGCAAGGTCAGTAAACGTTATCATCACAGATTAGCTGAAAAAGCTCAACAACAGACACACTGATACATTTACGCTGCTGATGCAGCAGAATTCATAGATCTAATACCAGCATCTATTTTTACAAAAATAGACATTCATTTACCGGCAGTGAGGATAATTGGGTTTTTATGCATCAGTCTAGAGAGAAAGCTGATCTATTCTTTGGTGCCATCAAAACTATTTGTTAGCAAACATTTGATATTGGGTCAAATATCATTTAATATCAGAAATCCATTGTAGTTTCAATTTCAACTAGATGATGTTAAATTATTGATTATGAACTAATTTGTCCTTCAACTTGTTGCTCACATGAACCAGCAGCCACAATAACAAGAAAAGAGCACCTCCCTTTAGGCCCGACTCGTTCTTGTTTCGGTTCTCAGAACCAACCTGGGTGTCTGTGGACATGCGGCTCCCACACTCACTGCTCTGCTTAACCTGTTGTTGAGACAGGAAGTGCTGACCCTCTCTTATTGCTTTTTCAAATAAATCATCAGCACAAAAACTTGGCTTTCTAAACAACAAATGCAGAAAATGAACCTTGAATGTCAAAATAAAAACATTTTGTCCAATTGTTTTCTCTGTCCTATTGATTGCTTATTTTCTCTTTTTTAAACTTGTTTGAAATTCAAATCAAATAAGACAAATCAAAGTATAAAATGATATGTAATGCAGACAAACTGCATATTCTGAACTTGGGGAATGTACAATCAACTCCATTTCTAGATCCAAGCCAGGCTGCAGACTCTTTATGTTTTGGGATACTGGGTCAGCACCTGAATGAAAAAGTATTTGGTTTTACTTGAATAGACCATGCACATTTCATGGTGTTTATGGTCGAGTACAAATAAAAGTAAAAGCTGAAAAAAATCTGAAAATATTTGAACAGAAACCATTTTACCCATATATTGTGTAAACAGACACAGCCTAGCTGATGTATTTCATATCTTGTGCTGTTGTGTTTCGGCTAACATTACTCTGCATTTATCAACTTTTGAGATGTGTGGAAAATAGTTTTATTTTCTATATCACCTAAATAATTTGACTATGAATGGGAAAATATGCATCTGAATGATCCTTCATTCCAATTTTCTCATGAAGGTTGACACAAGCCTGGAATTGAAGATCGAAGTTTGGGATGAAGACTGGATCCATGACGACCTTCTCGGAAAGTGCGTGAAGTACCTGAGCCCTGGCACTCACACTTTCACGTGCAAAGCAAAAAGAGGAGGCATTGAGGTTAAATACACGGTGACCTGTGACCCGTATCTGACTGGAGAAAAGTGCAGTCGTTATAAACCATCTCCTTTGTGACAAGAGATTGGTGAATTTTGGGAATGAAAGCATTTCAATTCATCATGTAACATTAACTCACTAAATCTGATAGAAAGTCACAATTTGTACTTAATCACTTAACTTTGTTAAAGACCTATCTAAATGTGTATTTATCACACAATGAAAAAATGTTAAGATTCTGTGTAACATTTAATCACAAGAAATAACTATGCTTTAATATATACAACCAGAAATTGTGTTCCCTTTAATGACAATAAAAATTTTGAAACTGCTACAAGTTGTTGACTTCATATATTTTTGAAAAACCTTGTATTAGTTATATGAACTATGTTTTATATCCTACCTTTGAGGAAACAGATTGTTATTCTCAAAAACATCCAGCTTCCCTCGCTGTTTGCTCTTATATCACTTGTGTCCAATGTTATCTGTAAAATAACTGTGTTCCTAAAATGTTCAAAACTGATCTAAAGTCAAACAGTCTGCTGCAAGTCATTCAAAAAGTAGACAACGTTCACACATACCAGCTCTTCAAGTTCAACTTCTGTAGCATAAAACCAAACTTTGGGATTCTGCAGAAGCCAAAAATAATTAAATAGTGAAGGAGTCCACTGTAACAACCTCGCTCTGAATGTGTGAAGCCAAAGCAGCTATCAGAGTCCAAGAGGCTTAAATTGGGTTAAAAAAAACAACAAAAAACAACAACATTCTGGTAACTTCCAGTTTGAGCTCATCTTTTATTATCTTTTATTATCAAGGAAAAGAGGGAGGATAAGAAAGCAAGACGGGAGAAACAAACTCCTTCTGCACACAGGCAGTTTCTAAGGTAGGGAGTATACCGGCTGATAAGAAGGCACCTGTGGAAACATAATTTAAGGTCTGGGAAACACACCGTTAACTGTTTCACATGAAGACGAACAGGCAGATGGGGCCTCCAGGTGAGTTTATACACAGAGAAGGAAGTTAGAACACTTTAAATAAGAATCACCATAATCTATAACAATATAATGTTGGGCTAATGATCTAAAGCAGGGGTCCCCAAACTACGGCCCGTGGGCCGGATCCGGCCCGCCTCCACATTTGGTCCGGCCCTCTGAAAATTACCAGAAAGCATTCAGATTTTTTATTTTTTATTTTTTCTCATTTATTGTATTTTCCGGTTTATATGTGGAATTTTCTTCAACCACCAGGGGGCTCTTTAGCAGGAAGTGTGTCCTGTAAACTGTGGGTGTTTTGTTTTGCATGGTGCATTGCTGCCATCTGTTGGACTTTTAGGGAACTGCTTGACTTTTATGTTATTTAATCAGTACGGTTGTTTGCTAGCGGTAGAGCAGGTGAACACGTGTCTGTTATGAACCCGCATTCCAGGTTGAATTCTTCGAAGCAATGCCTGTAGGTAGCAGCTTATACTTCAAAACGAGCCTTTATGTTAACATATGAGAAATAAATATATTATCGTTACATTCCCTCAATGGAATATATACTAGTTAGTCCCAGTGACCGTTTCACTCTTGGGTTTTGCCCATGTCCTTTCTGGGTAAAAATCAATCGAGAAACAATTTCCGGCCCCCCACCAGAGAAGGGAAAAATTATGTGGCCCTCACAGGAAAAAGTTTGGGGACCACTGATCTAAAGTAATAATACATGTTTGATGTTATAAATGTAAGAATAACATAAAAAATTCTAACTTTCTCCCTCCTCTTTATCATTTTTACATGTCACCATTTGAAAGAAAGAAAGGAAAAAGGAAATAGTAGGAGACCAATAAAAGGAAGGTTATTATTGTTTTTTGTCTAAACATACAAATACACAATAAAAGAAGTATAAGAAATGTATAATGTAAAAAGAGACAGGAGAAAATCAAATGCAGTTCTTATCACTAACACCTCTTGTTTTCACATTTTCAGTGTAGGATTCATTCAATCTGTTTATTGTCATATAATCCACTATTCAGCATCTTTATCCATATGAAACAAGTCGTCCTCATCGGTGTTAGAAGTTGGTCTGACCATAAAACAGGAGGGAGGATGGCAAAGACATAAGCTGTCAGGAGACGGTGACATAAAGGAGTGCATCTGTAAGTATGAGAAGTGCGTGCAAAATTCGTCCATGATTTCAAACAGTTTGCTCAGTTCGTGCTTGATAAGATGTTATAGTCAAAGCAAGTCCTTGAGTCCAGCCATGCGATGCCATGTATGTCAGTTGGAGGGGGAGAGGAGATAGGGTAGAGCGGCTTGTTTACATATTCTCAAGGAAATTTGGCCTGCCAGAAACAGACACAGTGGCGTCAATTGAGATTAGAATAATTCTTCTGCTGGGGCAGGTATAATATTTTTTCAAACTGCCCTAAAGTCTCCTGGTGCATCTCAGAAACCTATTATCCAGATTAGTATAGTGCAATCCAGATGCTGAAGGGGTAAAATCAAACTTTATTGAAGTTTCACAAATCAGATAAAAGTTTCACAAATCACAAACATGGTTATAAAGATTCTTCTTGAAGAGGAGAATAATCGAGTCCAGATTTGAAGCGTCTATCGATTTTTAATTAGAGCAGTTCTAGTATAAAAGAGATGCAAAAAATGGTGAAAATCGAACTTGATTGAGTTTTCACAAATCAGAAAAATGTTTCACAAAACCCAAATATAGTTTTAAATATCCAGCTTGAAGAGGAGAATAATCAAGTCCAAGTTTGAAGTGTCTAAGTGTAGTAGTTTTTAAACTAGAGATGATTAAAGATGCGGAAGGTAGTGAAAAATTTGGTGGAATTGCCTTTTAGCTATTGGAAGCTAGAATTGGAAACCAACTTCAGCTTTGTGTTGAGAGATGTGTGCTACGTGACTGTTTTTGTACCGGAAGTAGCGTCAGTTGTAAAGTTGTAACTAGAAGAAGAAACTTTGTAACAGTTGTTTTGTGCGCCAATGCTGGCTGTTCCAGAGAGAACAACTCTGAGAAAAATACACATAGAGTGGATCAAATCTAGTTGCTGAAACTAAAGAACTCCTGTCTGTTTCATGAGTGCCGCACAATCACTGAATTAAAATACTTAAATAAATTTCAATAATCCTTACCATGTTCCGTTATTGACTGAAGCTAAATTTAAGTTGCTTTTTATGCATTTTTATGCTTCGCTGTTAAACATTTTCTTCATTGCAGTTCCGGTAGAACTGTTTGTTCCGTTCACATAGATACTTTATACAGAATGCTGCAAAAGTAAAAAAAACTATAATTTTGATGGCAGTTACAAGAAACAAAGTAACTACATTCAATTGACCTTTAGACAATGTTCTGTATGAATCCTTATCTCTCCAGGGCTGCTGCTTTATAAACCACAGTTCTCAGCTCAGCACACTTAGAAACATTGCTTGTTTCAACTTCTTTTCAGTCTGCTTTGGAACAGGTAAGACTTTTTAATATGCAAAGAGTATCTTTGCTTAGAATTCACTGCAGCAAATAAAAATATTGTGTTTATTGAGTTCTAAAATATTTTTTGAAGACAATTTGATTATGAATTTAATTTCACTGATATTAATATGGTGGAGGTTTGTGGCTGTTTCTTGAAATCAAAGATCTGTGGATCTCCAAAGCTGAATTTGTTGATTAATTGCTGTGAATCAGAATTCTGGAAACCAAAGATTTTGTAGCAACCTCACAAGAGGACATCAAAATTGTTGGGAATCAGAACTCGCTTTCAGGTTTGGCTAATGTAATTATTACGAATTGTAATATTTTATTATTAATTAATAAAGCCAAGCTCAGTCTCTAATCAAGGAATGAAGAAACTTTACACACAAGGAATTATTACTGACATGCTGATTTCTAGTCAAGTCTGAAAATGTATTAACCAAATAGCCAAACTTTACAGCTGAATTATTATGTGAATAACGTATTTCTTTAAGTACTGGCAGGTAACCTACTACTACTGTTGAGACAAAAGGAATATATCGGATAATAAAATGGGAATCAAATCAGATTAATGAATGAACTTCAATGGGGTTTTTTCTCAAATATCTACTGGCTGAGCCTTTTTGTGTTATCTAGCCTTTATGTTGTCTTGTGGGTCAAAAGTGACCCACTACCATGTTTAGCTGTAGAAAAAAATACCTTAAACTATCTTTTTTAACTTGAAATTTTATGACTTCTCCTAAATTGAACGATTCATTAGAAAAAGTGATACTTTGTTTATGTTTATGTTTCCATGAGGTCTGTAGACCACTAGGGTACAAAGATTGTCTTATGGGTCATTTTTGACCCGAGAATTATAAAACCATTAAAACACCTGAAAAAAGTTAAAGGGTCAGACACAAACTTTCTCTATTACATACACACACCCACACACCCAAAGGTCATACACAGACTTTCTCTATTACATACACACACACCTACACACCGCATATGCACCCATACACATGTCAAATAAACTGGATTGATGTATGAATTGAACTTGTATTTGACCTGCACCTGCAGCTAACCCCTCACATTACACCAGCTCCCAAACACAACAAAAAACAATATCAGACATAATGAAAACAAATTCACTATACAGAATATAAAGGTATCCTAAATCAAAGTACCTCTAGTTGATTCCTTGCTGAAAGTGAGTAGATGTTTGACTGTCCAACAGGGCCTATGTTTTACGTTCACATATATTGTCCTACATAAGATGCTGAACATCTTATGTTCAATGTCTTATGCTGAAGATGTTCTTATTTTGAACATTTTCAACATTTTCTGTTGAAGAATGTTGTATGAGAGATGTATTTTCATAATTTACCTTCTAAATATAAAAGAATGAACGGTTGACAAAAAAGTTACAGATTGTTGACTTTTTATCCTTTTCATTATAGGTAATTCAGAAGTAATTACTTCACAGTTATATAATTACAATAATAAACCCTTATTGTGTAAAAGAAAACTTATGGCAGTTGTTTTGTGGCAAATAAAATGTAACGCTGTTGATTGTCTTTTTGTATTGTGTAACAAAAAAATAAATGATAAATTAATTAAATTGAGTTAAATTGATAAATAACAGATTGTTCCATCATGCAAAAAAAAAAGAAAAAAGGGGGAGTTTCAAATTCAAGTAAGCTGCTTTATTTTGGTGCTTTTGTTAGGGCGGGTCATTTCGACCCGTAGGTCAAGGGGAGTAAAAACAATGTTAAGATCGCACAAAGGCGAGAACTGTTTACTAATGTTTCACCATCAATAACTGCTGCTCCCAATAACAAATATGCTCTAACTCAAAAATGTGATAGTAGCTTATGCTAACACATGCAAAAATAAAATATAACTGAACAAACATACATATATAAAAATGTACATAAAAGTTCAAATGCATGTATGAATTAAATGTGTAATTGTTTCGATAAATATGTAAATGTATTTAATACATGGGTAAGAAATATTACCCATATTAAAAATATTAACATGTTTAAACAATATTTAACCATTAAGTCTGACTTGTATTCAATTCAGATTAAAGTCATGTGTTAGCAGCAGATCCTAAATGTATCTGTCAGCCAGACCCTCTAAATTCAATGGGTGACTATGTTAAAATGTTAAAATGAATGGTTGTGTAAACAGATATTTACCCATGTATTAAATACATTTACATATTTTTGAAACAATCCCCCATTTAATTCATACCTGCATTTGAACTTTAATGTACATTTTTATATATGTATCTCTGATCAGCTATTTTTTTATTTTTAATTTGTTAGCATAACCCTTTCGGTAACCTTTATTTGATGGACATGACAACGTGGCATTAACCAAGAATCGTCATCTGTCATAAATATGTCATAATAATTAATTATCAAAATGTACAATGTTATGTATCTTTGTGTATTATTACATTACAAAATTTGGATAATTAATTGGTTAATGTCAAGTTGCCATTACAAAGACATTTTAAATAATGTCAACTTTGCATGAAAAGTGTCATTATTTACTGAATGACATTTAATGAGAACCGTCATAAATATTCATGAAAACTCCTTAATGTTTATGGCAATGTCATGTCAGTTTTATGCACACCCCTTCAAATAAAGTGTATAACTTTATTATATGTTGTATATAAATAAGTCATGAAAATAACAAAAATGTCATGCTTTATGTAAAAAACAGTTAATTCCTTTTCTATCTTTTTGCTTCTGACTACAGCGATGCTGCCTGATTCAACTTCAGCTTTCCTTCTCCTAAGCGTCCTCCTTGTTCACTCCTCTGTTCTGTCATGTCGGACTGGGACCCAAATAGAGTGTGATGCTGCTCCTTTTGTACCAGGACACAACCTGATGGGGCAAGGTTTTGATATAGTCACACTGGAGAGGAAAAGAGCTCACGTGATTGATGTGAAGACTTACCTGACCGCTAGACACAGCTGTATTCTCTGCTCCAACCCTCTTCAAAACGATGTCTACCAAAAAGTAATTTAAGAACCTTCTATTAACTTGTTGTTGAAAATTTGCGATATAAATTAAATTACCTTTACCGTTAAGATGTATAAATCAACAGCTGCTTGTCTGACTTGATAGATTAACAATAATGTGACTTTTCTTCCTTTTAAGCTTCCATCTTCTGTTGTGGACTTCCATGCCATCCCTCGATGTAATCCTGAAATACACAACAGTTTTCATACTTCTGCTAGGTAGAGTATTTAAACGGCATTGTCAACACTGTAAACATTGAATCAGATAATTGCACTAATTATGTTCCAATCAAGAGAATATGTTTATTGGACCCTTGTGTGGTAGACCAACACATAGTGCATTTATTTCTGAAGTAGAAGCAAAGTATGAAAAATTTTATGTGCATTTATGCTGATACTCCGGTGCTTATAAATATATTCCAAGTGCAACCAGTTCACTTGAAAGGTCACCAATAGAATAATTAAACACATTTTAAAGCCTTTATTTCTGTTAATTATGATGATTTTCAATTTACAAGTATAGTAATGCAAACCTAACATTGAAAATTGGTGTGGGACCCGAGTGGTAATATTGATTTAGTTAAAACTGTAGCAAATGTGAGCAGGGTTTTAAAAAATTAGCCTGTTAAGATTGACAATAATTTACTAAAAAATAAGTACAAAAAAAAAAAAAATGCAGCGCAACGTTATGTAGCAGAGTCAATAAAAAAATGTCTGTGGAAGGAAGTTGGAATGGAGTCTTAGATAAGGGACGAGGGCGTGGCCCTCTCGCCGGCACTCGGTCTTCTTCTCGCCACCAGCCAACCGATCCGCTGCGGCCACCAGCACACGAAGCTTGGCAGCGATCCAGCCACTCAGTCCTCCACAGCCATAGACATTAATACATAGATGCCTCGTGGAGCAGATCAGCCCGTTGCTGCGATACATAACAGCGTCCGCCATATTGAATGTGGAATATGTGCCAGTAAGGTAATACAAGTGAATGAACCGAACTTTATAAAGTGCCATTCTACAAAGTATTTTAAGTTAATACCTGCCATTGACACATTTTCTCTCACACACTAATATATTTAGCAATCAAAGAAATGACTAAAGACAGAGTTTCTAATTTTTGATGTGATTATTTCATTGTTTTGGGGCATTTCTGAATAAAGAGCACAATGTTTTATTTGATAGAAACAATTCTGATAATTTTTATAATGACATTGATGAACAGACACATATTTACAGTGTTTTATTAAAGAATATATTTACATAATTCCATAATTTAATGTATATTTAACATTTCAAGCCAAGGAACAAATAATTTTCCTGTATTTATTTTTATACGTTATTGAGAAATGACTTTTGATTTATAAATCACTCATTGTCAAACATTAAACTACATCTTTTTCTTATTTTTTTCCAGAGAATTTACAGTATGTCAACTCTGCTATTGACAGCAAAGAGTGAAAATAATTTTAACAGAGTAAATTATTTTTTATTTCATTACATAAACTACATAAATACACTAATACTTCAGATTGAGATATTTAAAAATACACAAAAAGTGAAAGAATAAAACATTTATTTGTTATACTGAGAAAGCTGGTCACAGGCAGGGCTTCAGTCTGCTGGTCACACTGGGAGAGCTCCAATGACTTCTGAGACGTCCTGGTCCACAGGCTAAAGCCAAGGATAAAAGAGAAATTATCCAAAAGTGTAGTAGAAAATACATACCATATGTTTTGTATATGTTTTGTTAAGGAAGACTATCTAAATTAGTTAATTTTGGAAAAAGTCTGGCTCTCTCTTCCTCTTGGATACCAGGTCCTCCCAGCAGGCCGCATGTATCCACAAGGAAAACAATAATGCGTGTTGACGTCACAGAATTGAAGTTTAATCCAATATAAGACAATGCATGAACTTACACAGAAACTGCAGAACAACGAAGACATACATTCATTTACCTGGTACAAATGGAAAGAATAAGGAAAGAAAGNCCCACACACCCAAAGGTCATACACAGACTTTCTCTATTACATACACACACACCTACACACCGCATATGCACCCATACACATGTCAAATAAACTGGATTGATGTATGAATTGAACTTGTATTTGACCTGCACCTGCAGCTAACCCCTCACATTACACCAGCTCCCAAACACAACAAAAAACAATATCAGACATAATGAAAACAAATTCACTATACAGAATATAAAGGTATCCTAAATCAAAGTACCTCTAGTTGATTCCTTGCTGAAAGTGAGTAGATGTTTGACTGTCCAACAGGGCCTATGTTTTACGTTCACATATATTGTCCTACATAAGATGCTGAACATCTTATGTTCAATGTCTTATGCTGAAGATGTTCTTATTTTGAACATTTTCAACATTTTCTGTTGAAGAATGTTGTATGAGAGATGTATTTTCATAATTTACCTTCTAAATATAAAAGAATGAACGGTTGACAAAAAAGTTACAGATTGTTGACTTTTTATCCTTTTCATTATAGGTAATTCAGAAGTAATTACTTCACAGTTATATAATTACAATAATAAACCCTTATTGTGTAAAAGAAAACTTATGGCAGTTGTTTTGTGGCAAATAAAATGTAACGCTGTTGATTGTCTTTTTGTATTGTGTAACAAAAAAATAAATGATAAATTAATTAAATTGAGTTAAATTGATAAATAACAGATTGTTCCATCATGCAAAAAAAAAAGAAAAAAGGGGGAGTTTCAAATTCAAGTAAGCTGCTTTATTTTGGTGCTTTTGTTAGGGCGGGTCATTTCGACCCGTAGGTCAAGGGGAGTAAAAACAATGTTAAGATCGCACAAAGGCGAGAACTGTTTACTAATGTTTCACCATCAATAACTGCTGCTCCCAATAACAAATATGCTCTAACTCAAAAATGTGATAGTAGCTTATGCTAACACATGCAAAAATAAAATATAACTGAACAAACATACATATATAAAAATGTACATAAAAGTTCAAATGCATGTATGAATTAAATGTGTCATTGTTTCGATAAATATGTAAATGTATTTAATACATGGGTAAGAAATATTACCCATATTAAAAATATTAACATGTTTAAACAATATTTAACCATTAAGTCTGACTTGTATTCAATTCAGATTAAAGTCATGTGTTAGCAGCAGATCCTAAATGTATCTGTCAGCCAGACCCTCTAAATTCAATGGGTGACTATGTGCTACACTGTTAAAATGAATGGTTGTGTAAACAGATATTTACCCATGTATTAAATACATTTAAATATTTTTTTGAAACAATCCCGCATTTAATTCATACAAGCTTTTGATCTTTTACGTACATTTTCACATATGTATCTCTGATCAGTAATTTTTATTCTTGCATTTGTTAGCATAACCCTTTCTGTAACACTTTGACGGTCATGACAACTTGACATTAATTGAGAATCATCATCTGTCATAAATATGTCATAATAGTTAATTATCAAAATTTTAAATGTTATGTAACTTTGTGTATTATTACATTACAAAATTTTGATAAATAAATGGTTAATGTCAAGTTGCCATTACAAAGACTTTTTAAATAATGTCAAATTTGCATGAAAAGTGTCATTATTTACTGAATGACATTTAATGAGAACCGTCATAAATATTCATGAAAACTCCTTAATGTTTATGGCAATGTCATGTCAGTTTTATGCACACACCTTCAAATAGTGTATAACTTTGTTATATGTTGTATATAAATAAGTCATAAAAATAACAAAAATGTCATGCATTATGTAAAAAACAGTTAATTCCTTTTCTATCTTTTTGCTTCTGACTACAGCGATGCTGAATTAAAACAGTTAATTCCTTTTCTATCTTTTTGCTTCTGACTACAGCGATGCTGCCTGATTCAACTTCAGCTCTTCTCCTAAGCGTCCTCCTTGTTCACTCCTCTGTTCTGTCATGTCGGACTGGGACCCAAATAGAGTGTGATGCTGCTCCTTTTGTACCAGGACACAACCTGATGGGGCAAGGTTTTGATATAGTCACACTGGAGAGGAAAAGAGCTCACGTGATTGATGTGAAGACTTACCTGACCGCTAGACACAGCTGTATTCTCTGCTCCAACCCTCTTCAAAACGATGTCTACCAAAAAGTAATTTAAGAACCTTCTATTAACTTGTTGTTGAAAATTTGCGATATAAATTAAATTACCTTTACCGTTAAGATGTATAAATCAACAGCTGCTTGTCTAACTTGATAGATTAACAATAATGTGACTTTTCTTCCTTTTAAGCTTCCATCTTCTGTTGTGGACTTCCATGCCATCCCTCGATGTAATCCTGAAATACACAACAGTTTTCATACTTCTGCTAGGTAGAGTATTTAAACGGCATTGTCAACACTGTAAACATTGAATCAGATAATTGCACTAATTATGTTCCAATCAAGAGAATATGTTTATTGGACCCTTGTGTGGTAGACCAACACATAGTGCATTTATTTCTGAAGTAGAAGCAAAGTATGAAAAATTTTATGTGCATTTATGCTGATACTCCGGTGCTTATAAATATATTCCAAGTGCAACCAGTTCACTTGAAAGGTCACCAATAGAATAATTAAACACATTTTAAAGCCTTTATTTCTGTTAATTATGATGATTTTCAACTTACAAGTAATGCAAACCTAATATTGAAAATTGGTGTGGGACCCGAGTGGCAATATTGATATAGTTAAAACTGTTGCTATGTGAGCAGGGTTTTAAAAATGAGCCTGTTAAGATCGACAATAATTTACTACAACATAAATCAAAAAAATGCCGGGCAACGTTATGTAGTAGAGTCAATAAAAAAATGTCTGTGGAAGGAAGTTGGAATGGAGTCTTAGCTAAGGGACGGGGGCGTGGCCCTCTCGCCGGCACTCGGTCTTCTTCTCGCCACCAGCCAACCGGTCCGCTGCGGCCACCAGCAGACGAAACTTGGCAGCGATCCAGCTACTCGGTCCTCCACAGCCATAGACATTAATACATAGATGCCTCGTGGAGCAGATCAGCCCGTTGCTGCGATACATAACAGCGTCCGCCATATTGAATGTGGAATATGTGCCAGTAAGGTAATACAAGTGAATGAACCGAACTTTATAAAGTGCCATTCTACAAAGTATTTTAAGTTAATACCCGTCATTGACACATTTTCTCACACACATTAATATATTTGGCAATCAAAGAAATGACTAAAACCAGAGTTTCTAATTTTTGATGTGATTATTTCATTGTTTTGGGGCATTTCTGAATAAAGAGCACAATGTTTTATTTGATAGAAACAATTCTGATAATTTTTATAATGACATTGATGAACAGACACATATTTACAGTGTTTTATTAAAGAATATATTTACATAATTCCATAATTTAATGTACATTTAACGTTTCAAGACAACAAATTATTTTCTTGTATTTATTTTTATACATTATTAAGAAATGAGTTGATTTATAAATCAGTCATTGTCAAACATTAAACTACATATTTTTCTTTTTTCCAGATAAAAATATTTATTACAGTATGTCAACTCTGCTATTGACAGCAAAGAGTGAAAATAATTCCAACAGAGTAAATTATTTTTTATTTCATTATATAAGCTACATTAATACACTAATACTTCAGATTGAGATATTTAAAAATACACAAAAAGTGAAATAATAAATCATTTATCTATTATACTGGGAACACTGGTCACAGGCAGGGCTTCAGTCTGCTGGGCACACTGGGAGAACTCCAATGACTTCTGAGACGTCCTGGTTCACAGGCTAAAGCCAAGGATAAAAGAGAAATTATCCAAAAGTGTAAATAGAAAATACATACGATATGTTTCGTATACGTTTCTTTCACATTCAGAAAAATACATTTTCAGCATGTTGGGCTCTGACTCGTAGCATCTTTATAGCTAAATACCGACATGGAGAAGCTGAGCTGGAAACAGACTGAAGAACAGCAGCTGCAGCTCTGATCCTGACTGATCTTTCCTCACTAAATCCTCTGGTTTTTAATGAACTTCTCCTCTAACAGCGGTTTCTCATCAACTGTCTCTCATTAGATAACAGTGTGAAAACGTTAGCTGCTATGCTAACAATCAGCGGTTACTTCGGGCCAATTAAGCTACATAGAAAATATTTCTCGGTTGTTTAGAAGCGAATTTCTGGCTGCAAAGTAATTCTGATCTTTCATCCTTACCTGTGAAAGGTAATGGCAATGAATCCAGTTTGTTTCGTAAAACCCTTGAAACAAGTCCACATAGCACAGAACTTAAGGAGCTCCAATCGACCTACTGCCACATAGAAGATGGCGGATGCTTTTACGTACGACACAGCACTCTATGAGAGGTCTACGTATTCATGTCTATGTCCACAGCAACCCCCATTCCTGCAGACATACTAGTTCCTGCTTGTTCCAGCTGCTTCCCCTGCATTCTTAGTCCTTCCGGCCCCACTCTCCTTCAACTGCATAGCTACACTTTTTATTCTTGATTTCCTGGTTTATATGCTGCTCCTGTGCTGCCGAAGTGGGTGTCTCTGGCTGTGGGTGGTAACGCAACCCCAAAAATAAAACAAAAAAAGGAAAAAAAAAAAAAAAAAAAAC
>NW_015117737.1:0-14526 GCF_001443285.1 Poecilia latipinna
TAATCCTTTGCCAAAACCTTCCAGGGAACGCGCTGTAGTTTGAGTTTTATGTAATAACTGAATGCTTGGAAGGAGCTGACTTCCTTTCAGTGGTGAAAGGGAAAAAGCATTCATTACCTTTATTTCAACACAGATGCAATGATGGACCTATTGTCTCAGAGGCAAGTCATTTAACCTCCCCTTGCCCTTTCCCCGTAGTTTGTCATTGCACAGTCATGAGACGGCTGCATTAGACGGTAGCTCGAGGGATGAATGTCAAATAAAAGTCAATGGACAGAAATGAATAAAGATAGCAGTTCAAGATGAGTTTTCTGCAATAGATTTTGTGATTAGAAGGAATTATAAAGCACATGACAATTGTGGACATAATCACATGGAAAATGCAGAGAACGATGATGAAGAGAAAGGAGAGAGAAGACAAAAGAACGGAACATTTGCAGAGGAAAACTTTCTAGCTCATTATGACGTACCCTGAATGAGCAGATATTCTGAGCTCATAGCAGTAAACAATGACAGGCTTTCACTCCATTGTTACATTATGACACTTTCATTCCCAGTTATCAGCTTTGATTGAGATGATGTTGAATTGTGCTATCATGACAACAGGAAAAATTTTATTTTTTACAAATGAAAGTAAGTTGAAACCCTAAGCAAGAAAGGTGAACCCAGAGAAAAGGTCGAGGATAATGTACTCTATGTAAAAAAAACATATAATTGACATCTATATTGTTGAGTACATGTTGAGCTGTGGTGTTCTTTTACAACAGATATATTTTTATTGCAGAAAAAAAATCATACCAGCCGAGCTTGTCTGATGAACAAATTGTGTATGCTATAGTGTCAAATGATTAGTAAACCCATGTTGGAGCATTAATATTCCTGTAATGTTACACCAAAACACAATAGCTTGATGGGGTTGCATTTTGTGTGTGTGTGTGTGTGCGTGTGTAGGTGTGTGTGTGTGTAAAGTAAGAGGAAATTTGTATACAGTGTCTTTTTTTAGATAGAAATTTCTTGGTCATTTCCCTTTTTTCTTTCAGACAAGTTGGTTTTTATCATTTAAATTGTACAACTTATCATGTTGTTTCAAGAAGGGCAGCATCAGCAACAAACAATTATCAGTCCACTCAGTGAAGAGAAGCTGTAGGAGAATGAACACATTAATCATTGTTATCCTGTCTCCAACTAGTATCAGTTCACAAGAGCATGTGGGCTGAATTAATGTGAGTAGTGCTGTGGGTGTACTGTATTTGTGGGAAGAGATCCACAATGTATTAAATAAGCAGTTTCAGAAGAGAAGAGGTGCAACTTTCTCGGCGTGCATTTAAAGATTATTTTGTTTATTCAGTATGTTATTTTGATAACTAGGCTTAACTTTAAAAAAATGAGAAAAAGAGAGTTTTGGGAGGTTGTTAAATGAAAACAAACTTGTGAATTATTCATCATCATCACAGCAATGATGCAATAGGATCATGCAAAGGAAAATACCCTTGGTTAGAATCTCAGCCCCCTCACATCTCACATCCTGGTGTATCAGAAAACTGGAATGGGATCAGTAGCTACCCGAAAGAGTTGAGGAGAAGCCTGAGGCTATACTTTCAAGAGAAACCAAAGTGTTGTCTGAAACCACTCCAACAGGCACAGCCTTTGATATTTAATGTTTTGAGTTTATTTATTTTTCTATCATCCATCTTGCATCATTATTATTATTTTTTTTCTCATAGAATTCAGATTTTTACAAAAATAAATGTATGCCCGGTGTTGTCTTACTTCTGGATTACTCACACTTGACAGTATCAGACTTAGCAGGCAAGTGCATAAATCAGCAATTTCATCACAATCATAACCAAATTTTACAAAAAGGTCATCTCAAATTTTGCCATCACATATTGTGTCAAAGAAATTACAAACAAATCATTCTAGCACATTTTGATGCTCGATCTCTTGAGTTTTGGTATGTGAATTTTCTTATAATTATTAAGAAGAAGATGTAGAGTTGTGAGGGGGATAGTGCACCTATTGGTTATTGGGAGAGAGATAGGCTTTTATCAAAAGCATATTTATGGCATGCCTTTGTAAAAAATGAAAGCATGTCAGACTTAAACAGTAAGGTGTAAATACTCATCTTCAGACAGGTTTTCTGATGTTTGGGAGTGTAGTGATACACTTAATCCCTCTGTCCTTTGAAGCATTTTAGTCTTTAAAGATATTTGTACACCTGCAATTTCACTCCGATCAAAGAGCACTGAGTGAACTATTCACCACATTACTGGAAAACTAACAAATACCACTCACCAAAACAATTTTCATCTCAAAATGTGGATTTCTTTTGTAGCTCAGTCATGAACAGTGGTTAAAAAAATCCACCTTTCGGTAACAGTGTTTATATGTAAGGAAAAAATAAAAAAAACTTTGATAGAACACAAATAGAAACTATCCATTGGTTGTACTCAAATAAAGTCGACATTGTTCGAAATTTGTCACCTCCACATGGAGGCATGGGAAGTTATATAAACTATATAAATACAAAACACAAATTGTTATTAATGGGAGGGTACCACTATGTTGTCCAACCTGTTGCCTAGTGAATATTATCGAAATAATGAAGCTAATGACTGCTCAAATCTCTCCACTTAATTATGAAAAAAACTGATCTTGTTTTCAAAAAATCCTTCAATCATATGAATCGAACCTTATTTATTTTCTACCTGCAGCCCAACTTTGAGAATAAACCTTCCTGCATGTAATGAAAACATTAGAATAAACATTTTCCTTACATACTCTGTATGTGTAGGGAAAAATAGCAAGATGTGAATACAGAGTTATTAAAAGGACGTAAAGAGAGGCATTACAAATAAATGAAAGAGCAGGTCATGTGATAGGTGTCACATAAAGTGTGATGGAATATATGCTGTATACATGTATTTATTTAATTGTATGAACCCACATTACCTTCAAGGTCTTTGCTGCTTTATGTAGTAGTCTGTATTCAAAAGCTCACAATGGCTCTAAGATACACATTCAGCATTTATTGTGTCATTAAAATGTATATGCTATGGGCAAGGTCACTTGTTTTTAAATATTGCTTCAAAGAGGTCATGAAAAACCCTCAGTCAGGGTCATTAAAATTTAATCAAGTCCCAATTCTTACAGGCACCACAAAAATGTAATTAACCCCTACGTACAGCCACATAAATAGCCACAACACAAATGTGATGCCGTTATGAATCTTTTCATTTGAGTTGTTTGTGATGGGAGATTCCTGCCTTGGGTAAGTTGTGGTCATGACCATGGGCTTGAGGTAAATGCGTGTCCTAATATTCAGACTGTCATTGCCAGAATAAAATATGTTGGCCATTTTTATTGTTTATCAGACTCTTAATGAAAACGTGCATGATCAAATCAGCTCCAGATAATTACTATTGTATGTGTGTGTCTTTTTTGTTTGTTTGTTTTCTTTTTTTTTTTTTTTAATGACGTTTCTTTAATTTTGCCCCCCAAAAAAGATATTATAATAAACATTTGTGCAGATAGTGGATTTACCCATCACATTCACACTTCAGGTCGATCCGTCTCGTTTCAATCAGGTCTAACAATGAAGAATGCTGTGGCAAGGTGTGGGAGTGAAACAAGTACTGCTCTGAAAGTCTTCTATGGCCTGCTGATCATGTTCACACTCATCATCTATGGGAACTCCTACCTCCAAAGCTTCACTCCCATAATCAAACATGTGCACTGAATAATTTCATGTTGAGATAGGACTGCTTGGATTTGTGAAACAATAACAACCTAAAATGTTGTTGTTGCTTTTTTCTCTAGATAATGAACTGTGGGGATACATAATCAGAAAGTGACCAAAGCTCACATAGTTTTGTTTATCTGTAGTTATTTTTGTCACTCCTTTCTTTCTCCATCAGTTGTTGTTTTGACCCCTATTAGGACAAGAATATAAGAGACTAGGAAACCTGATTGAACAACAACAACAACAAAAAAAACCTCTCAGTGACTGCCTGCCCATAAACATTATTTAAAGGAGTCACATGAAGAAATTTTCTTACAAGAAACTACTACTACCACTGGAAAATTACTTTCCAGTGTTCAAAGTCAATAAATGTTTGAGACAAAATGTCCGGTGGCAACCAGCTCCAAGAAAAACTATAAAAGTACAAAGTGGTGAAGGAGCAAAATGAACAACACCCAAAACTGAATCCCTTCCCCGTGGAGTTTTAGAAAATCATCAGCATCATCAGCAGTCACTAATCTCTAAAACCCTAATCTCACAGATATACTTGACCTGAGAATAATCTTTAACGGCAACTGTTAAACCAGTTTATTGATCCTCCTCAAATCTTCTTCTGTCAAGCTGCGTTTTAGGAATTAGGACATTCAGAGATGATCCCTAAAACCAAGGCTGCTTCACTAATAGGGGGTAGGTGCCTCTGTTAGATGCAAAACAACTTTGAAGTGTCAGACCTTAGAAAGGGGCCTCTGATAGACAATGTTGGCCCTGTGATTTGTGGGACAGGATCTGTTTTGTTTGGGCTTGATACCTACAAAAACTATCTGATCAGTGACAAGGGGACTTTCCCCATTGTCTTAAAATTATTAGGATTCTTTTGTTGTTGCATTTGTATTCTTTATGTTTTCATCTTCCCATGCCATTTTTGCCCAGTTTCTGTTACTGCATTTCTGCAGATGTTACTCTGTATTCTTTTGTGAGCTCCTGAATGGGTGTTTACTTTGAGAATAATGTGTCTAGGAGCAGCCTGGGAAGGTTCTCCACTGAACCATTTCACCTCAAGTTTTGAATAAAAGTTCTCACTAATATATTTCTAAGACTTTTTTTGTAATCTGTTCTTGATTATTCTTTTAGATCAGCACATAATATGTTGCCTTTTAAGACTTTCTAGGCCACTTCAGATCGCCTGACTCTTTCAGTTTAGATGATCTATTGATTCTAATGGACTGACAATGGTCAGACCTTGCTGTGACTAATGGAACAAATGGAAAAAAAAAAAAAAAAAAACATTGCTTGATCACAGGTTAGTCACGATTTACGAATGGAGGCAAACAATGCTTTAACACATAGGGCCAAGTTGGATTTAAAAAAAAAATAATAATAATTACAGAATGGATTATAGAATAAATGTTAAAGAGAACCTTATTTCTTTCTTGGAACTACACTCTGTCATATTTCACACTTATGTAACGTTTACCATGCTTTTATTTTTATAATTTGAACTAGAGGTGTTCCTCTTGACTTTGCAGTTTCAGAAACTAAAGTATTCTCCCTTTACGTGAGTGCAACTCCCTTTGGTACAAACATTTGATTTTAAAAGTGTGACATTTTCCCTCTCACCTTTCAAAGCAACCTCTGGGAAAGCTAACAATAAAAGAAAATTACACAAATATTTACTGCTGCACATACACTAATTTTGTTTAGGTTTGGGCTACTCATTTACATCTATTAGATTATCCTAACACTGACTGATGCAGCAGTTTGTTTTGTTGCAGTGACTCACCAACTAGGAAATTCTCTTTCATGACTCAGGTGCAGGCGATGCTTTTAAGCACTCAGCGCCATGTCCTCTCATCGCTGTGTCTTACCCGTGTCCAACTGTGATATGTAGTTGGGCCTGTTAACCATGCTGTGCAGAAATGCTCTCTTGATGAAGGCAATGCTCTCATTAACCTTTTTTTTTTTCCCCCAAGGTGTTATGTTGTGATGTTTTGACCTGCAGGCCACCAGATGATGTTCAATCAGGTAGGTCCACCTTTTTTTCTGGAATTAGTCCTATTGTCTAATCTACGCATATCTCATCTGTGTTTTGTCTTTTAAATTTTGCCTGTGTTTTACAGTCTTTGTCTTATGGGTTGCTTTACTTCGGATCATTGCTTAAATGTTTTCCTTTATCTGGCTTGTTGTTTTTTTTTTGGTTTTGTTTCTGTTTCTAATTGTCTCAAATGACTGACAAATTAGCAAACAAACTTTTCCTGGACCTTTTCAAACTTGATATGACAGTTTTGTTTTTATGTTTGATTATTATTTCAATCTGGAGAAACTCACACAGAAAAAAAAGACATCAGTTAGAAAGATTTATTAGACTGTGTTCTTCTTGGCGCTCGAGCCTGGCTGAGGACGTTCGTGCCGAGTATCATCAAGCGATTTGATGATCGGCTCGGGCCAGAGCTCAGGGTAGTCTTCTCCCCCGGGTCCGGACACTGCTGGTGGAGAAGAGCCTAGGAAGGAGGGAGTTCGAAGGTGCTCATCAGGAGGAGGAGGGTGGAGATGGAGGTGGGTCAAAGCGCAGCTGAAAAGCTGATTGTTGGCACTTTTGAAGGAACTCCTGCGAGGTGACTGGCTGGAGAGGCTGCACTCCGGTGATTGTGGATTGAAGCGTGGGCGTGGCAATAGAAGAGGCCGGAGAGCCAATTGGAGTCTTCCCAGCTTGAATTCACGCTTAAAGCTTCCATTATGGTTTTTTGTTTTGTTTTCTTCTTCTTTATTTTTTTTCTGTCAATTTAAATGTTCACAGTTAAAAAAAAAAAATATTTCAAATTACCCAACATGTTGACAAAACAAGGAAACATTTAGTTTGATTTCATGTCAGTGCCAAATTGTCCCAGAAAAGCACATTCGTCCTTTTTATAGAGTACATAAATATCAGGTTTAATATATGCACACATCTGTGTTGGTATGCCAAGTAAAAACACAATAAAATGTGCTTAAAATGTTGGTTGTAACTTCATATTGTAAAAAACTACAAAGCATAGTAATACTTTCACAAGTCACTTAAAACTTAATGTGAGCATTTTAGAACACAGTTGTTTTTGGAACGGCTATGGGGTACTTTCTGTACTTTCTGTTAAAAAATGCTCAGATAAGCAAGGAAGACACAAAATTGAGCTAAAAAAAAACAGAAAAAACTGGATACTGACACTATCACAAGCCTGCCTATTTTTTTCTACGCAAGTGACTCAACACATTGATTTCATCAAAACAAGATGGCAAGCGAGTACATTCTGAGCCTGAATTGGTTCGCGGATCGTCGGCAGACAAATTTGTCAGTGTGCAGGAATCTGTACATGCTCATGCAACCAAATCCAGGGGAAAGAGAAAGAGCAATGCGTGGCCTCGCTCAGTCTCTATTGATCTTCTCCCTAGATGAGGGCAAGGTGAAGGACACAGTCATCAAATGAATATCAGGAAGACGGCTGGAAGTGCTGGAGGATGATGACAGATAGGGGTAAAGTGTTGCAGGAGGTGAAGCAAGTGGTGATTGTGCAAAATAACAGAGGGAGATGTGAAACCACATATGCAGAGGGAAAATAGTCATCTTAAAATAAAACATCACAATCCTAGATGAAATGTGACAGGAAAATGTTTTGGTTAAATCTCCATGTTCGCCACTGGTTTACGTTATAAAGGTTCCTAACTTTGTTTAAGCCCAAACAGGAATTATTAAACCCACCCGAACATCTACACCAACAAAAGTGGACTTTATTGATGGTAAAGGCTCATCTCTACACTCCAGAGTGTCGGGGCATCAATGAAAATACATCACAGAAAGGAAGCAGTCAACTTCAGCCTCCACATTGACAATAAATCTAAGGGCAAGGGGGCCTTGTAGGATATGTGAAAAAACCTTGTTCTCGCTGATGAGAAAGGTACGTGACGCAAAAGGACACTCCATCTAAAACAGGCTTCTGCCAATACAGAATTGGAAGAGATGGAGCAGCAGGAGAAGGGAGAGGAGGAGAGGATATGAGAAGAACAGATGAGCAGTTGTCTTCACAGCAGAATTATTTTCTGTAAAGCCGTAAAGACTTGGAGAACACAGTTGGGCCTAAAGAAGGGATTTAAAAAGGTATGGGGAGCTGTACAATTGAGAAACAGGCCGAGGTGTAGAAAAATAAAATTTTAAGAAATGAGTAACTGCAGGAGAAATCACTCCTCCTATTGCAGATATAACAAGGTAGAAAGGGTGCTGGGAATAACCTGCGCAATGAATTTCTTTTGGTTTGAGCTCTGCAGGCAATCCAAGACTTTCCTGACCTCTTCATGTCTTGCCTGACTATTGTATTTATTATAGTGTTTTAAGCCACTTCTTCTAGCTGTTTCTGTTCGCCAAAGCCTGGCAAACATATCTTAAAAGCACACTGATGATAAATTCTGTAATATTTACAGTTTGCTCAGTAATTTGATAATTAAACAGCCAAGGGTGAGGTTACGGAAAGATAAGTCTAGAAGCGAAGTAAATGTTACAATAAACATTCAGCAAGGAAAAATTGTCAGATTTTCTATTTTGAGAAAAAAAAAAATAAGTCTAATTAAATGTAAATGTTTTATGTAGCAAAAAATAAAGAAATGCAACAAAATACCATCAAATATATTTCTCTAATTTGTCCAAAGCACTCACTTGTCAATGCTTGTTAATTATAAGGGTTCTGAGAATTTTTACTTTCTTCTTATTTTTCTTATATTTTTGAAGCAGTATTGTCTGCAAGAAACACAACTTCAAGTTCAAATGAAGCAGTGCGGCTGAGTTTTGGGTCAAATTAGCAGTCACTAAATATTTGCTGTAGTCAAGATCCTTCTTTAAATATTTTCCCTGTGCACTAGATTTTTTAACAAAAACTTTGTAGACCTTTTGAACCAAAATGCAACCAACATGTCAAAGGTTAGTTTTATTGTGCCTGAGGTATTTCAATAGTTATTGTAAATTATGATACTGGTTTACTCCAATTGCAAATCATCTGTTGATATGTGTTTTGTCTTATGACTTTTTTTAATACTGTTTCTGGCAACAGAAATAAAGGAACTACAACATATAGTACACCAAACATCAGGATTCTTATCTAAATTGTAAGTAATTAAAATAATTACCTCAAAGGACATGGGAAGTTTATAAATTAAATTTCATTCAAAAACTCTCCAAAGTACTCCTTTTGTGAACCTTTCCGGGAGAAAGATGGTGAGAAGCGGATTCTCCACCTTGGAGCCATTTTGCAGCAGTCATGTCACAAAGCTCCCTGGGCGTCCTGTGATTTGTAATTTGTAATTACAAGGATTGATTAAAATGACCCTAGTGGGTTACCGTTTATAAAAAGCCTGAAATCCAATTACTAAACTGTTGATGCCTTTACTGTCACATTGTGAATCTGCAATAAATATCTGGGAGAAGACACACAACAATTTATTCCAGAGGTAAGAGGTGAACAAAAGATGGTTCATTTCTATGCATCTCCAAAATCATCATGTATGCACTCAAAATACACACTAATAGTGCCTGGATCTTTGGTTGTTGAGTTTGTTTTGGGTTTTGTTATTTGTGTTCCTTAGTTTCTTATATCTATTAATTATGCCCTGCTTTTATTTTCACTTCAGCTCATTTTTAGTAATTCTAGTTATGTTTATTTCTTGTGTCTAGTCATTTCTTTCTTTGTCTAGTTATTTTGTTAGATTTATTTCCTAGGTCCCAGTGTACTCTCACATGCCCCCGGTGTCAGGGGGCATGTGAGACTGCCTCCACTCTCTTCAGACTGCCTCCACTCTCTTCAGACTGCCTCCACTCTCTCCCCACACCTGCAATCAGTTAGCTCATCAGCCAAGGCCCAGGTTTCAGCATTCAACCTCCCAGTACTTAAGCACTTCTTTCTCAGTCACTCCCTTCTGGTTCCTTCCAATATTTTCCAGTTTTACCATATGTTCTCCTCATGTCTCCTTACTGGGGTTTTCCCCTTGGATTTATGGTTTGTGTTCTGCCCTGGCTCCCTGTGTTTTTTTGTAAGTTTTGTTCCTTATTTTCATTAAATATCTTCATCTACTCCACACCTCTGCAGTTCTGCATATGGGTCCACCACCAACCACCATTCACCAATCATGACAAATAGGGTAATAAAAGCAGGATTTTATCGTCTTCTGCCATAGTAAAACCTCTGCATTACCCTTTTTAAGCAAGAAGAGACAGAATAATGCCATTGCCATTCTCTTCACAAAGCAATATGGAAGTGAGGAAATGGCAGCCAACACATCTGCTTCTCAATAAATCTCAAAATGTTGATCCTTTAACTTTTTATCACATCCTGTACTACATGCTGTTTCAACAGCCTCTCAGTTTGGTGTCAGGCTGACTTGCCCTAATTTATATAATGAACCCCTTTCCTCTGTCAGTATAGCTAATACATCCACATTAAAATTTACATATCACCATTAAGGACTAAATTAATTGTGGAGCTTTTACGCCACAGATTTAATTTTGTAAAGATGTGTGTTTTGTTAGTTGGCGCTATCTTTCTTAGTCTTGAGGAGTAATTAGATTATCACTCAACTGATGGGGTTCCATCACATTACTTCACATTTACTGACCCACCGCAAACACACACCCACACACACATACAGTATGTTTTTCTATACTTACTGGGACTTTGCATTGACTTCAATTCATTTTTTTTTTTATTCATTTCTGTAGCCTTACCCTGAACCTTGACTCTAAGCCTGAGATTTGTATATTAAACGTAGTATGTATTAGGAAAATGGACCTCACAATGTATTAAAAGCAAACCTCCCCATATCCCAACCCACATCACCACATACACACACACACAGAAAGCCTCTACGTTTTTCTTAAACAGAAGTTGCATTCAGAAGCAGCAGGACAGAAGGACCAACAGCCAAATCAAGCCACATAAATCTTGGATTTTTGTCTGTAAAAAGACTCATTAAGAGATCCGCAAGAGGTTATGTTGCTAACGTTGTTCAATTTATTTGATAATTATTTAAAAACTTACAAAGAAGCCCTCAATTGTACTCAGTTTGATGCTTTGAGTAAGCAGGAACAAAAGGATGCCAGAAACAGGAAAAGAACATTTATACCAGAGCGACATATTCTGTTAGTTTAAGACGACAGAACCATATGTTGATGAGTCACTCTAACCTCCAGGTTTATATGATATAAACTTTAACAACTAGGTGAAACCATTAAATAAGGAATGATTGTAACTGTTATATATTTATATTTTCAACAGCATATTTTAAAAGTAAATCTAGTCAGAATCACAGAACTAAAGACTCATTTTGTGTCCACGAATGAAACAAAGATCTTCCACACACTGAACGTACAGTTCTGTGCCAAGACATTTTTATCCTTGCATTTTTCATATGTTTCAACCTAGAGATCAGTGATTTTCATCAGGTTCTCATCTGAGATCTTCCCCCGGTCAGTCACTTTAGGTTATACCGCCAAAACATTGCACTACTTTGTGCTAGTCTGTGAAAAAATCTTGTTAAAATATCATCGTCATCATCATTGTGATGATGATAACGATTTATTCCAGACACGTAAGAAGATCCATGTGCTTTATGGAAAATATAGTTCAGTTTGTTTTATAATGTGATAAGACGTGAAGAAGGATTGAGGGAGCTGAGAACTTTTGCATGTCACTGCACTTACTAAATATTTTTAAATTCTCCTTAAGAGAGAAACCATGTTGAAAATGTCAATCTCCTTTTTACATGATTGTATCAAAAGATTATCTAAAGCTTTCTAGGGAATATTCAGTAAAGATTTTACATTTACGTCAGGAAACAGGGGCTAGGTCACTGAGACGATAATGAAGCGCCATAATGCAAGAAGAAAGATCTTTGGCTAAAAGGCCATTGCTTGGAGATAAAACTTTAAAGCAAGATTATATTTGAAGCAAAGAAAAGAAGGAACACTCGTGATCAAGAAACTATAATCTGATCTCTTTAGAAGCAGAGAAGAATCAGGGATTGAACCGCATTTTTCTTTGCCAAGCTTTAGGGTCTGATCCGAGTATGTAACTTATTCAGGACATCATCCCTGCTTCACAGCTGGCTTCCAAAACAATCTATCTTCAAACATCCGCCATTCTCTCACGCCTTTTCATGCTATTCTGCCCAAACAAGTGAAAGGAAAAGCTGGGGAGGAGGGGAGTAACACATTAGAAAGAGAGATTAGGAAAACGTTATCTACATCTGTGCATAGCCCTATCCAAACTATTAATCAAAGTTTCATTTTCTCCTTCATCATGAGGACTAGTAAGTCCTTTAGGAGATGAGAGAATTACTACGTCCTTACCTCTGTAAGCTCTTCATTTCTGCAGATTTAAAACGGCATTGTGTCAAAGCTCACAACGGGCCGGCAGCCTCACTTTGTTCTAAAAGCATTAGTCTCCTAATCTCTTCGTTTTTGTGTGTGGTAACAGGAACGTTGAAACGAAGCCACAACCGCTCAGAGTTGAAATGGTGAATAAATCAAATCTGCTCAAGCAGATTATACGTGTGGCAAGATTAGGGCAAGCGACATATCAGTAAGGGTCCACTTTTGCTTGATTCTCAAAAGCGTGTGAGAGAGTTGTGTTTTATTGTAATTTCCTTTGAACTTCCCAAACAACTCTTGGTGTTTAATGATTCCTGGGCAGTGGGTGCTGTCGGTGCAGTGATAAACAGGTGCTGCTTCCATTCCCTTCACACTTTTTAAACAGAACAAATCCAGAGAGGCTGTTTTCAGTTTAATTATTCAACCCATCTTAGCTGGAGTGAATCTATAAACCTGCTGTGTTATTTCTACAATGAAGCGCTTCTGTTAACGACGTTTGCACCATTCTGTGTACTGAGCCGATAATTGCTAATAGCAGTAGTGCTGGTTGGGAGCACCTTGAAAGTGATTGTTTTAGTTACAAAGTGTGATATGACTCTGTTTACATGTCAGTTCCACAGACAAGGACAATTACTTCTATTGTCCGGGTCCATATGGGGCAGTTAGTCGACCAATTACAAACAAGCGCCTCTGTCCTAGATCTTGAAGGATAATAGAGACAGTAATTATGATGTGTACATTTTAATGTGCTTTTATTGACAAGCATAGTAGCGGTCCAGCCTTTGCCCCCCCGCCCTCCCCACTCCCAATTGTAACTGCTTGTGAAAGCAGCTTTGCAACTCAATTAGCTTTGACATTGTATTTGACTCTAACAGATCCAGGTAAAAGTCAAGGAATACTACACAGTGTAACAGTTTTAAATAGACCACACTGAATAAAAGAATAATAGCATTTCTATTTTTGTGTTATTGATTGATGCTTCATATTTTTATTTTTTTTTTTACATTTGTGAGACATTCATGAGCATCCCTCAATGAAGAATCTTAATATTAATCCAAGATCTGGAGCCAAGTGTCTTTTCATTTACCTTGTCCCCTCCTTGCTTATGCTTCCTATTAACCTCTTTATTGAGACTATTATTGATCTGAAACTCTCTTTATCACTGCACTTCACTCTGGACAGTAAGTCTTTAACAATCCTTTTATAATGCATTTTTTTTCTTCTCTGTCCTTTTCTTGTCCTTTTAGATCTTTTTAGTTTTATTACTCGGTCTTTATACTAGGGATGTCTTTCTCCCCTCACTTCCATCCTTTTTCTTTCCTCTCTCTTCCTCTGACACTTTAGGTCGTGGTCGGCCTTTATAACCATGTGCCTTAAATGCTGTTTAACCTTATCTCTGCCCATTTTATGGGTTCTTTATGAACGATGACATAAAACCCTCAGCACTCTTCCTGCAGCTCCTGCAACAAAGCAGCTCAGGTTTTCTTTCTGACTCTGCTTCTGCTTCCTCTTCTAAAAGGTGCACTTGGCACGCAGTACATCATGTAGCAACCCCACTTCTCAACATACAGGTACGCACATTACAGCCGAGTTACTGACAAATAGAGACAAGGATGGCCAGTCACATGACTCAGCCAGCCCACGTCCCGTGTGCTCCCTCTCAAAGGACACTGACGTCATGTGCAGAACCAGAGCTGGTGCAATGACTGTGTCAATGTCACCTTATGTTCTGCTTAGCTGTTAGCATCGTGTGATACTGCTCTCACCGTCGCTAGCCCCACCGCCCAGAGTGTGGCAAGGTGGAGGCAGCAGAGTGGGTGACAACTCATCCTAAACCACCACTGCTGGAGCTAACGGTGTGTATCTTAAAGTGGCATGAGTGTTAGTCTATTTGTGTGCGTCTATTCACATCTTGAGTGCTTGTGCGCCGTTGCCTCTATGGGTGTCGTTTCTAATGTGTTTTCATTTAGTCTGGCAGTAAAGACATTGTCCATTAACCTCTTAATACAATTCTAATCTATTTTAACCCTTTGGTAAAGGTAAGATCTCAAGAATAACCTAAATAATGTACAAATAATGTTGTTTAGCATGCGCTTCTTACTCCATTGTATGAATGCCATCTATTTGGTGCTGTGTGTCATATTAGAGAGCCTGTTCAAAATTCTTTAGCTGAAAGGAGAAGGATCTATGTATGTTCAGGGACAGTTATGACTTCATGGATATTATCAGTGTGTCTTAAATTAGAAAATCTACATATTTCCAGTTCATTTCTGGGAAAGACGCAAATGATGACTCATTACTCTCTGGGCTTCATACATTTTAGAGTATGAAAACACATGAATTGCATACACAAAAGCATAAGGTCTATTGCAGCTTATGTTTATAAGTCAAGAACATTATAAAC
>NW_015117738.1:0-772 GCF_001443285.1 Poecilia latipinna
GATTCACACTGGTGAAAAGCCGTTTTCATGTGGGAGCTGTGGTAAAAGTTTTAGTCGAAAACAGGAGTTAACTGGGCACATGATGATTCACACTGGTGAAAAGCCGTTTTCATGTGGGAGCTGTGGAAAAAGTTTTAGTCAAAAACAGGAGTTAACTCGGCACATGATGATTCACACTGGTGAAAAGCCGTTTTCATGTAGGAGCTGTGCAAAAAGTTTTTGTCAAAAAAGGCTTTTAACTCAGCACATGAGGATTCACACTGGTGAAAAGCCGTTTTCATGTGGGAGTTGTGGAAAAAGTTTTTGTCTAAAATGGCTTTTAACTCAGCACATGATGATTCACACTGGTGAAAAGCCGTTTTCATGTGGGAGTTGTGGAAAAGGTTTTAGGGGAAAACAACATTTAACTCGCCACATGATGATTCACACTGGTGAAAAGCCGTTTTCATGTGGGAGCTGTGGAAAAAGTTTTAGTCGAAAACAGGAGTTAACTCGGCACATGATGATTCACACTGGTGAAAAGCCGTTTTCATGTGGGAGATGTGGAAAAAGTTTCAATCAACAACCACATTTAACTCAGCACATGATGATTCACACTGGTGAAAAGCCATTTTCATGTGGGAGCTGTGGAAAAAGTTTTAGTCAAAAACCGGATTTAACTCTGCACATGATGATTCACACTGGTGAAAAGCAGTTTTCATGTGTGACCTGTGGGAAAGGTTTTAGTGATAAACGGAGTTTAACTCTGCACATGATTATTCACACCGGTAAA
>NW_015117738.1:6814-7595 GCF_001443285.1 Poecilia latipinna
ATGGATGGAAAGGTTTTAAGGTAGTTTGTCTCCTTTAGTCCACACTTAAAACAGCTTCGTAGTTATTGTCATCATCAACTGATTTTATGACATTGCTGACTATTTTTTTCTACTTCTAACATAAACAGGCAAAAAAGACACCGAGAAATGTTTTTCCACACAAGGCTTCTGGTCCCAATCATCATCACTTCTGATGATGTCACATACACAGCGAGTCCACAACGACTTAAAATTGTAAGTATTATTTTTTTATTTGCCATTTTTCTGTTCTCTTTAAATACAAATGCTTTCTCTGTTTAATTGCTCTATTGTTCTTTTTTGTAGGTTCCTGTAAGGTGCAGTGAACTGGAATGTTCTGTCGTTGATCCTCACTTTCATGTTTTATCGTCACACTTAAATTTTCATGTTCATGTGTTCACTTTTGATATGTAAGCTGATAATTTATTTAAAGTTCATAAAGTTGGACAATTTTAAAATGTTGGTAATAAAACAAAATATTTGAATTACCTTGGGAATCTTGTGTAATTAATCTTTCCATGTAATTGTAGCCTAAAACAATGTAAGTACTGTAGTGTAGTTATGCATGTCATGTACAAAATGGGTACGTAGGAATAAAGACGAATTATGAGTAATTAAAATTGTAGTTTTTTTTATCAATAGAAGGAAATCAAAAATAAAAATTAAGTGTAATTTAAATACATTACTAATATATTAATAGTATATTTAAAATATATTTGAAGTATATTAAATATATATTAATATAATTCTGAGACAGAATTAT
>NW_015117738.1:13989-14514 GCF_001443285.1 Poecilia latipinna
TCTAATCGTCAGTAATATAATAGCGCTGCATAAATCATAAGAAATCCGATGGCCACAGCTAACTCAGCAGCGCTTCGCTTTCACAGACGGTGGAGACAACGTCTAACTTTTTTCGTCACTTAGAAAAGTAGCTCAAAGAAGGTAAGCTCCGTTAACGTGATGTTAGCAAAGCTAGCTGTACAGAGACGCATAAGCATTGTGATGAAAAAAAGTCACTCACTGCCTGAATTATTGTGCGGAGGTGTTGACTGACTTGTCGCATATATGGGACAACGCTATGTCCAAAAGTCTGCAATATAGTGAGGTGACATTCAGAAACAGTCGATTCTTCTCCACGGCTCTTTACTTATTAGATAGGACTGGAGTGTCACTCACTGAGAGCCATTGTTCTATCAGATCACCATACGCTGTCAGAATAGCATACATGCAGTAAGCATTAAGAAATCCGACCGTCAGACGAGTTGTCAGTTCACCATACGTAGCAAGTTATCATGAACAACTGTTAATAACAAAGTGTATGACAAT
>NW_015117739.1:0-6776 GCF_001443285.1 Poecilia latipinna
GTTCCCCCTGCTGATGGGTCCCTCTCCTGCCCGGTTCAGGTGCGTTTTCTGGAGCAGCAGAACAAGATGCTGGAGACGAAGCTGGAGCTGCTGCAGTCTCAAGGCGTGAGTCGCTCCAACGTGGAGCCGCTGTTCGAGGCCTACATGGCGGCGCTGCGGCGGCAGAACGACCTGGTGAACAACGACAAAACCAAACTGGACGGGGAGCTGAGGAACATGCAGGGCCTGGTGGAGGACTTCAAGCACAAGTACACACACACACAGATACACACACACACACACATAGAGACACACACACAGACACACACACACTCTGTCCTCTGTCTCCCTCAGATACGAGGAGGAGATCAACAAGCGAAACAACCTGGAGAACGACTTTGTCATCCTGAAGAAGGTCAGGCCATCATCATCATCATCTTCTTCAGTAGCTCTTTGAAGTATCTAAATTATTGAGTCACATTTAATTTCCCTTTGGGATTATTAAAGTATGTTTGAATTTGAATTTGAAACTTGTTTTCTGTCCACTTCGTCTGTCGCTGCAGCTGCAGCCAGTCGGCTTTAAACCTGCTGGATTGGTTTAATATCACATTTTATAATATAGATTAAATGATTTTGTTAGCTCTAAGAGCTTTCTAAGAAAAACATTTCCAGCAAAGTGTCTTTTCAAATGAAAGTCTCTCAATATCTGAGCTAATATTAAAAGTATTGCTTCATTTATTAGCTGCCATTTTAAAAATATATTTGAATAAATCTGCCTTTATGTTTCATGAAGACAAATCAATAAGGAATATTGACTCCAAATCTATAAACTTTTCACTTCATTTCTATTTACAACAAACATCTCAAAACCAATTTATTTTCAGCTACACAAAATAATAATTTATACCAATAAATGTAATGGTTTAGACCAGAGGTTTCTGATTAATTACTGATCATTTTTTTGTTTTATTTAAAGATATGCACTGACATAAATCCAGCATGTAGAAATTGATATAGAAAGGCATCAAATATTATATTTCAGTCAGAAATGAGAAAAACTCATTATGTTAACATTTCTCCATTTAGACAAAATAACAGCTGCAGTGGCATCAATAAGCCATTGTTTGTTTTCAAACTTGTGTTTAAAATAAAGAAGCTGTGTATGAATGCAGAGTAATAAAACCTGCTTCATGTTTTATCTTTTATAGTCCAGCAGAACCGAACACATTCAAATCTCCTGCAGATTTAGATTGTTTTTCATTATCTGAGTACATTTTACCAAACCAGAGATATCTGTCCTCATTTCTCTTAATTTGATACAATCAGCAGATTTCAAGAAGCCCGGGGTTTCTTTTTATTTCCATTTGCTGCTCTAGTTGTTCCGTCAGACCTTCATTCGCTGCAGGTCATGGCTGCACTTTGTTTTGCTGCTAGTCCAGGACTGGAGGCAGGGCAAGCAGCTTTTGGGTGTCAGGACCATAGACATGATATAAGAGTAGACCGCATTGGCCGCTCCGGCGCAGGAAATACGGCGGCCATCTTGGAGCGGTATACCCTCCTACTTTGCTCAACCAAAACAGCAGAAGATGCCTCAGCACTGAGGGATATTGTTGTTCTGGTCTATGGATTATTGATGTGAGGGCTCCACAGACAACATTTCACAAGTAAGATGGACATATTATTGTGTATATATTGTGATTAGAATATTACTTTACTATATTTATGTCCACCGCCGAGATACCAGCTAATATTAGCTACAGTGCTTGGTGTAATACGGGTTCAGCCCCGCTCTGCATTCCAGCCAATGCGGGTTCTACTCTTATATTATGTCTTTGACAACATAGACAACACCCATAGACACAATATAAGGGTTAGGGTTATATTATGTCTATGGACAACACCGACGTGACAGCGACTGCGACATGACCGGATATGATCACAGCACTTCCGGTGCAAAGGCTGCTGGGATTTTTGGTCTTATTCGGTCCCAATGATTACTCCAGAAATTCAACAAATGCTAATCGGTGATTTCTAAACGTCGATCAATTCTCTCTGTCCGTTTTGTGTAAAGTAAGATTAATGTTTAGATCAAAATACACTTTTTTATATTTGTAAAAAAAAAATGTTTCACGTTTTCTTTAAGCAACAAGAACGAGTCTGATATTTACGTGAAACATCCAGACTGATGTTTTCAAGCATTTATTTTACTAAATTTTGATAGTTTTCTGCTTACAGTTGATGTAAATGTGACAATTTATCTCTGACTATTAAATACCAATAACAGATATATATTTTAATTCAGAAATGTTTGCTAGCTTAGAAGTATATTTGATACCTGCTGAAAGATGGTTAATTTCAGAAGACACTTTTATTCTGAAAAACTTTACGAACCTATTTTTTTATTTTAGTTAAAATGACTATATTTCATGTTTACGGCACACTTCAACTCATTTAGATTCACAGGTTTTAAACCTGTCTTGTCCTTGTGGGTGAATGTTTGCAGGATGTAGACTCGGCCTACCTGGTCAAAGCAGATCTGGAGGACAAGGTTGGCGCTCTGACCGATGAAATCAACTTCCTGCGCAGCGTCTACGAGGAGGTGTGGAAGCCTGTTAAAGCCAGGAAAAACTTCATGTTTTCCTGTTTTTAGTCGGTCGTTTCTGATAAAAAACTTCACATTTTGTGAGTTTATTCTTCTTAAGTCTCATCATAAGAGTCAAAGCTAAAGGTGGACAGTCAGTTGGTCCATCGAGCTAGCAGCAACGCTAGCTGCAGTTTAGGCATCTTCAAATCTTCTGCTCAGCCTAATATTAGAGTAATAAAGACAAAACACTGCAAAAACACAAATAATTACCCAGTAGTTTTTTTCTAGTTTTAGCAGATTATTCAACTCAGTTTTCCCATGTTATCAGTGAAATGATCTGCTAACATAGCTGGTACTTTTTCAAAAACCTTAAGGAATTGTTGACCTGAACAGTTTAGTTGGTTTAGTCTTATTTCAAATTTAATAATATATTAGAAGTAGAAATGAAACCAAAACTACTTTGTAATATTTTGTGTTTTTGCAGTGAGGAGAACCTGTGAACATAGGCGTAAATCCCGGGGGATCTGGGAGGTCTGGACCCCCCCCAATCTTGGAAAAGTCTAGAATTGTCCCCCCCAAAGAAATCATGAAAGAAACCCTTGTATTTAAACAATATCAATATAAAAAAGGCAATAGAAACAAAGAACGAAGTAAATCTGTCATTCAACTAAGAAAAAAATGGTAATTAATTTTTAGGTTCCCCCCACCATTGTTAGAACAATGGTTCAGTCCAAAGTGAAGGCGGAGCAACAACTGCACTGCTGAGCGGCCCAGGCTCCGCTAGAGCCGCTAAGGGAGGAGCTAGCTGTTAGCTGTTAGCTGTTAGCTGTGGCTCTGCAGCACTAACAATAAAACCATCCAGTAAGTAAATACTTACAGCAAAAGACATTTAACACGTTTCATTTACTTTCACTGCTCAATAGGAAGAAACACATTGACAATAAAAATCAGTCCACAGTTCGTTATTTCATAACTTTGGCTGAATCCTGATAAACTGACACCTTATGCCTTGGATACCAAAACTAGCAAAACTGCTACATTGCTTTTATAGACTTGGCTCCTTTTTCTGTAGAAGGTAGCCAATATTTCAGTTATATTTAGCTCTCTAACTCTTACTTTAATAAGAAGAGTTTGAAACTGGAGCGGCTGAGCGTTAGCATTAGCCAACAGCTCATTATGGGAGCAGAGGGGCGACTGCAGCTGGCAGTAAAACAAAATAAAGTATGACTTTATTTCTTACCATCTTCAACGTAGAGCCTTTAAAACCACAAAATAAAACCTGAATATTGTTCTAGAAAACTCTGGTGCTGACCTTTATGTTTAAGCTATACTTTCCAAATATTCATGCATATCTATAGGTTTTAGCATGAGAAAAACAACCAAAAATATAAGTTTAAAGCAACTTAAGTTATAATTTAAATAACGCCTGACTTGTATTGAGAACCACTGCAATAAATCAATATTTATGAGGAATTTTATTAAGTGGAGTTACTTATTAAAATGTGCTTTTAGTCAGAGCCTTAAATTTTTGTAAAGGTGTAACAGAGATTAGATCAGTGACTCTGAACCAAACTCAGATCTAAGCAACATTTGAATCTTAGTTTACTGAGAAAAACACTTTTGTTTTTCATTGCTACTTACTAGTCATTTTTGATGGTGCAGCTTGAACACACAAAAATATTTAAACCACATTTTACTGTAACTTTGCTGACTCCCCCAAAATTGCTCTTAAAAAATGTCCCTGCTTATGGTCCCCCCCAATAATGAGATGGGATCTACAGCCTTGCCTGTGAGTAGTTAAATCACAGGCAAGGGATTTAACTTGCCTGTGAACCAGAAGGTTTCTCTGTGAACGTTTGGGGTTTTTGTGCAGGAGCTACGTGAGCTTCAGGCCAGCATCAGAGACACGTCGGTGGTGGTGCAGATGGACAACAGCCGCAGCCTGAACATGGAGCAGATCGTGGTGGAAGTCAAAGCCCAGTATGAGGAGATCGCCGCCCGCAGCAGAGAGGAGGCCGAGGCCTGGTACAAGAGCAAGGTGCAGCCATGCCGCTTCCTTGGCTCGTCCAGCAGCCTGTCAGAGTGTAAAGATGCAGAGTGACAGGCTGTCATGTTTCCAGTTTGACCAGATGTCGGTCCAAGCCAGTCAGTTTGGAGACGAGCTTCGCATCGTGAAGGGAGAGGTCGCCGAGGTCAACCGGCTGATCAGCCGTCTGCAGAGCGAGATCGAGGCTGTGAAAGCACAGGTGCAGCTCAAACTCATCCAGAAACACCTGATGAACATCCAGCAGTGATTGTTTCTGGTGTCTCCTCAACAGCGAGCCGGTCTGGAAAACCAGCTGGCTGAAGCAGAGGAGCGAGGAGAGCTGGCGGTGAAAGAGGCTAAAGCTCGAACCCGAGACCTGGAGGACGCTCTGCAGAGAGCCAAGCAGGACATGGCCCGGCAGCTGAGGGAGTACCAGGTGGGCCGCCGGCGGGAAGAGATGAAAAGCTGCTAGCGGAAGTCTAATCATTCATTTGTTGCCTGTGCAGGACTTGATGAACCTGAAACTGGCTCTGGACATCGAGATCGCCACCTACAGGAAGCTGCTGGAGGGAGAGGAGGACAGGTAGACAGGAAGCACATCCACACACAAACAGAAACACTGAATAGCTTTACACTTGAAACAAAGACAGAGAAAATCTACAACTCAGAGAAAAGCGGAGTCAACGCTGCTTCAGCCTCAACACGTTTACAGCAAAGAGAAATCATTTCTTCACCACTTCCACTGTTTAACTTTGTTGATGACGAGTTTTGACTGTTTCAGCAGAAGGTCCAACCACAACACTGTAAAAACACAAAGACGTGTTTTTGTCTAATTTTCAGTGCAAATATCTTGGTGCATTTGAAATAACTTCTAAGAAACGTTCAGTAAGATATAGGAGTTTGTTTTAATTAGCGGGTTTAGCTCCACTGGCAGAAGTTTTTACTTAGACATTTTCTCACGTTAAAATCTGGCCTAGTTTTAAAAATACAATTTAAAGAATCATTCACTTAAACTTGTTCATACTAACAAGAAAAACTTGTTAGTATTTAGTGTTTCTGCAGTGAGCGTTAGTGATGAGGTCACAGCTGATTGGCTTTACTGACAGATTATTGATCATTTGAGTTTGATTGAGCTGCTGTTTGTCCTCGAGTTTCATCATTTAGGACAGACTGACAGAAACTCTGTTTTCTGTTTCTTTAAATATTCACTCCAAAAAATATGACAGTAAATTCATCATTAAAGTGTTTGCATGTTTTCATCAGAGAAAATAATAAAGACTGGACTTTATTATTATAAAGTTGTAACGAATAAATGAGCAACAGCAGCTGCTGGAATGAGAAATCCATCAGTTAGAAATAGACAGAATTTCCCCGACTTAATCCCACAGTCTCATTCCAGTGACTGTGAGAGGAAGGTGAATTATGACTGGAGTTTAATTTTAGTTTTTGTTGGTTCAGACTTGGGCAGCAGTCCATCCTGAGCATCCAGGCCGTCTCCAGCCCCGGTACGTGTTCACCAAGCCGTTTCTCTCTCTGCGGCGTTCCCGTGATCATTTCAGCAGCGTTTAACAAAAACAGACATTTTATTTGTTTTGGTTCTCTCCTGTTTCTCCAGTTCCTAAATACAGTAATGGCTACCAAAGCAGCAGCAGCTCTCCGGCTCCGAAGCTGCTCATCAAAACCATCGAGACCAGAGATAACTCCAGATACAGCTCCCACTGATCCCCAGGCAGGAATCAGCAACCTTTATAGCTCATATAAACTTAGAAATAGAACTGGGAAGCATGGTGTGTTATGGTATGTTTTAGTCGCACAAGAATTATTTGGAGTAACTGTCACTTAAATTTAATTCAGTAATATATGAAGAGTAAATACAGGAGATAAACTTATAGTGTAATCACAGTTCCTTGGTAAATTAATTAATCTAATAATCATCTTTAGGTTGAAGTGTAATCATGGATTTGACTGAATTTATTTTAATTATATGGTAATTCACAAATAAAAAGAATTTTTACAGCTGAGTTTTACTTTTTTCTTAAATACATAAATAAAATGTAAGAGACTTTTAATTTGGAAACATGGTGGTATTATCACTGATTTAATTCAATTAATGATTTATTTGATAAGAAAACAGATTTTCTTCCTATAATCCAGGGGTCCCCAAACTACGGCCCGCGGGCCAGATCC
>NW_015117739.1:11736-14508 GCF_001443285.1 Poecilia latipinna
GGATCTGGCCCGCGGGCCGTAGTTTGGGGACCCCTGCCTTAAGACATCAAAAAAATAAATAAATAAATTGTGAAAACCTTGAAAGTCCTCTTCATCCAAATGCTTTACAACAGTGTGTCTTAAGTCAGATGCTTCTTAAGACCGCTGTAACACTGACAGCAACAGGAGATCCTGCCTAACATCACCAGGACCTACAGCTCTCGGAAGAACTTTGGATAATATGCATTGCAACATTTAATTTCCGTCTACAATTAATAAAATATTTTGAATTGAAATTTAAATCATATCAATATTCGATTGTGCCAGAATTATATGAAAAAGGCTGCAAAAATCCTCAGACAATAATTTACAATTAATAAAAGATATATGTGATTTTATGATGTTTTATTTCCAAGATACAGATAAGATATATGAACCGACTCGGCGGCGAAATTCTTGGTAAAGTTTACCAAACAGTCGCGCATAAGCGCTGGGCCGCAGCGACGCTTCCCTCGCGTCTGATTGGTCGGAACCCCGAAGTTTTCGCGCCAACGCAATGCATTGTGGGTAATGGTGGCGGAAGTTGTCGTTCGTGGATGTTGTTGGTGGTGTCTGCGCCGTGTCTCGGTCTTTAACTTTCGCCCGTGGGAGGGGGATTTGCGGTGGGAACCGCGGCCGTGTGTCAGCGTGTGAATGCGGGGCGAAGAGTCGTCGGATTCCGAGTCGGGGAGGATGGAGGAGAGTTCGGTCCGGAGGAGTTTGGAGACTTTGTGTCAAGAACTGAACATGGACGAGCAGACCGCAGCTGAAGCCATGGACAACTTCACAGCAATATGGAATACATACACGCTGGAGGTGAGAAAAAGCGCCCCGTTTCTGCTGAATCAGCCGGCCTGCTGCTAAAAACTAACTTTAACTGCTCCGGGGACTCCGACCAGGTCTGTAGGGAAACCCCGACCGAGTGACACAAACCCGGGGTTAAAGGGCTGGGGCGACCCGCTCCCCTTGGTCGGTCAGGGCTGAGAAACGGATGTGTTTACCTGGGTCGCCTCTTAAAGTCGACTGAATGTCGAGCTTCACCAGTTTGAACTTGATAAACTAAGACACAAAGTAAAAATCTATAGGAAATAAATTGAAATATTTCAGCAAACAAGTAAAATGAATGAGGTCAAAATCAGATAATTGTAAACAACTTTTACAATATTACTGATATTATTTTGTTTTTATCCACACCGGTATATAACCTTCATTTATATTGATATTCATTGCACTCATTCATATATGTGTAATCCAGGCAGGTCAGCGTCATGTCCCATATGCCACATACTACAAGTTTAATAATATATAATCCATAAAGACCACAAGCAAATCTATATGTTGCTTATCTTGTGGGTTTGCTATTTCAGCTAAAAAATAACTTATTACAATAAAAAAACATTAAATATAAGCAGTAAACGGGGAACTTATATTTGATGCTTTTCTTTTTTGCTAAGCCAGAAGCTCAGTAGGACAGTGGATTATTGTTTATTAGGTTTTGTATTCCTGCTCTGGGTTTTTCCACAACAATCCTGAGATTAGGAGAAATAAATAATCACACCATAGCAATCATTTTTAAACCACAGTGACTTGTGTAAAATTATTTTTCTGAGGTTAAAAACAATTTTCAAGACTAAAATGAAGTAAAAATGACACTTCTTTCTGATCAAGTCACATATAGACTTTCTGTGCTGACCATGATTTCTGCTGCTGTGTCTCCAGGGAGAGGTGGTCCACTGGCTGGCCTGTGCGCTGTACGCGGCCTGCAGGAAGGGCTCCACTCCCACCGTGGGGAAGGGGCTGATGGAGGGGAACTGTGTCTCGCTCACCAGGATCCTGCGCTGCGCCAAGCTGAGGTCAGACGCTTCCTGCATCACAAAGATGCTGAAATTACAAAATTCACTCCAAGTTTTTTCTTTGTCAGATTTTTCTTTTCTTTTTTTGCTCTGCTTATTTTACATTTTTAATAATTTCAAGCTGTTGGCCAACGTCTCTGTCCAGCAGAGGGCAGTGTTCATGAAACCTGCTTTCAAACCTTTATTGAGGAAATTAGTTTTTATTTAATCATGAATATTAACATGTTTCACACTGAACTTTAAACATAGTAGATAAAAAGTTTATAGGTGCAAATATGACATCAAACTGCTTTTATTACCAAAACCTGCAGCCATCCCGTTTCTTCCAGTCTTCATCATCGTCATCAGATTCCAGTTTTTTGTGGAAATTCACACAAAATCAACATTTCCTCATCATTTAATGCAAAATAATTGATTGTTTAATTGTTTGTTTATTGCAAATTTTCAGCAAAAATGGTCAAAAGCATTTTGTGCAAGTGATGCTAATTCCCACCAGCAGGGGGAAGTATTCCTTACTGCTGCCTCACCCTCAATTAATGTAAAGNTAGTTAACATTTTTAACTGAATAAACATAATAATGACCTTTACATATAATAATAAACATTTCCACATATCATCTCCGATATCCACCGGACTCTCAGTTGCGCGATATGTCAGCTGTTTGGGATTCCCCTCTGTTCTGACGTCACCGCGCTTTCTGATTGGCTACCTGTCACATTCAGCAGGTTGTGTTCTCGTTCCCAGTCAGGGAAAACCCCACAGGCTGCGATAAAAGCGCCAAGACAACCCAAACTGGGTATGTTCAGGATTTAGTGGCAACACCAACGTGCAGAAGCCTTATCTGACAGTTCAACACCCCTTGCCCCCCCTCCCTCTCCCGGTCCGCAGCAAAATTTTCCAA
>NW_015117740.1:0-2354 GCF_001443285.1 Poecilia latipinna
TTTTTCTTTGTTGAAAAGAAAGATGGTTCTCTCAGACCATGTATTGATTACCGAGGTCTCAATCAAATCACAGTTAAAAATAAATATCCATTACCCCTCCTTTCATCTGCGTTTGAGCCTGTTCAAGGAGCCACCATCTTTACTAAGCTGGATTTAAGAAATGCTTATCACCTCCTACGCATACGGGATGGGGATGAGTGGAAAACTGCATTTAAAACCCCATTAGGCCATTTCGAGTATTTGGTCATGCCATTTGGTTTATCAAATGCCCCAGCCTGTTTTCAAGCCCTAATAAACGATGTCCTGAGGGATTTTCTGAACATTTTCGTTTTTGTCTACCTTGACGACATTCTAATTTATTCTAAAAGTCTTCCAGAACACCAGAAACATGTCCGCCTTGTTCTCCAGCGGTTACTGGAGAACCGGCTGTTCGTCAAAGCTGAGAAATGTGAGTTTCATCAACCATCTGTTACATTTCTTGGTTATGTCTTAGAGGGCGGACAGGTCAGACCATCTGAGGACAAGATCAGAGCAGTTCTGGAGTGGCCTGTTCCTGAAACCAGGAAACAGCTCCAAAGGTTCCTCGGGTTTGCAAATTTCTATAGGCGGTTTATCAGAAATTACAGTCAAACCGCCCTGCCACTAACTGCTCTAACTTCACTCAAGACCACCTTCTCCTGGACTCCCGAAGCAGACGCCGCCTTTTCGAAGCTGAAATCGTTATTTGCTAATGCTCCCATACTCGTCCAACCTGACCCCACCAAACAATTTGTTCTCGAGGTGGACGCCTCAGATTCTGGTGTAGGAGCCGTCCTTTCACAGTTTTCGGACTCTGACCATAAGACTCATCCCTGTGCCTTTTACTCCCGCAGATTGTCTCCAGCTGAAAGAAACTATGATGTGGGAGACCGTGAGCTGCTCGCCATCAAACTGGCTCTTGAAGAGTGGAGACATTGGCTGGAGGGCACAACGCACCCTGTACTGGTTTGGACCGATCACAAAAATCTTGCCTATTTGAAAACTGCTAGGCGTCTTAACCCCCGACAGTCACGATGGTCGTTATTTTTCTCCCGGTTTAACCTGTCCATTTCTTATCGCCCAGGCTCCCGAAATACTAAACCAGATGCGCTTTCCCGGTTGTACTCCCCTGATGACTCTGACAGGTCTCCGGCCCCCATTCTGCCCCCCAATTGCTCCATCGCTTCAGTCACTTGGGAGGTTGAAGATCTAATAAAACAGGCCCAATTATCTGAACCCGATCCTGGTACCGGTCCGCCCAACAAGGTTTATGTACCCACTTCTGTCAGACCCAGACTCATCAACTGGATGCACTCCACCAAGTTCTCTGCCCACCCAGGGGTCAGTAGAACTATTTCGCTCATATCCCGTCGATTCTGGTGGCCGTCGAGCTACAAGGACATTAAGGAGTATGTGTTAGCCTGCCCCGTCTGTGCTCGTAATAAACCATCCCATCAACTTCCGGCTGGTCAGCTCCAACCGCTTCCTACCCCTAAACGACCCTGGTCTCACATTGCTCTGGATTTCGTTACAGGACTACCCGTCTCGGGGGGTATGACCACCATCCTCACAGTTATTGACCGGTTCTCCAAGGCTTGCCATCTGGTCTCTTTAAAGAAACTTCCTTCTGCCTTTCAGACGGCTCAGCTCCTGGTCAAGCACGTTTTTCGACTACATGGCATCCCGCAGGAGATACTGTCTGACCGGGGACCTCAGTTCGTAGCGCGGGTATGGAAACATTTTTGTGCAGCCTTGGGGGCTAAAGTTTCCTTGTCCTCTGGTTATCATCCACAGAGTAATGGCCAAACTGAACGCATGAACCAGGAGCTGGAAGCCATGCTCAGATGCCTCACATCGACCAACCCCACCGACTGGAACAAGTACCTTTCGTGGGTCGAGTATGCTCACAATTCTCACATCTCCTCCGCTACTGGTCTCTCCCCTTTTGAAATCTCATTAGGGTACCAACCTCCGTTGTTTCCTTCAGAAGAGAAGGTCATTGCTGTCACCTCGGTGCAACACCACATCCGCCGCTGCAGGGCTGTCTGGAAGACTGCAGTGTCCGCCCTTAATCGCACCCTGGTACAGAACCGCCGATTTGCTGACCGCAGACGGAAACCTGCACCTGTCTATACTCCAGGTCAACAGGTTTGGCTCTCAACCAAGGATATACCGCTAAAATCCATGTCTAAGAAGCTGTCCCCCCGTTTTATTGGGCCGTACAAAGTCGAATCAGTTATCAGTCCATCAGCGGTCCGTCTGCAGCTACCCTCTTCACTCAGAGTTCATCCCACCTTTCACGTTTCCCAAATCAAGCCCGTTGTTTCCAGTTCCTT
>NW_015117740.1:6371-8033 GCF_001443285.1 Poecilia latipinna
TAGACTTGAGTCTTTCTTCCTGTATGTCTGCCTTTGCCCAAGATTCTGTCAGTCCACAGGATTCATGCATTTCCCTCCTACATCAAAAAATAAAAGTTTAACAGTTACAGTAGCTCAAGAATCCTCAAGTCAAGTAAAGTTTATTTGTATGGAATATTTTCAGCAACAAGGCAATACAAAGAGCGTTATTTCGTAAAAACATCGCACAGTCACCAATTATGAAATATGCAATAAACACTGCATTTTGTCAAATAGATGTCAAATAAATGTGTTTAAATGTTTTCAGTAACTGTAAGAAGAAAATCACAACAGAAATAAAGACTTTCAGACCATCTGTGTGTAACTAGTCTATATTATGTATTTCATTAAGTGTTTAAGTTCTGAAATAAACAGACATTTCAATAAAATTTTTAATTTATTGAATAAATCTTTAAATGAAAGACTACAACTTATTTACTTTTCAGGTGATTTTTATTCAGAGAAAAGTTTAACCACACCAACCTGAACCTACTAGAGACTAAGTGAACCTTAGACCCATACCAGGTTATGCCCAACTTGACAGCAATAGTTGCTAACAAATGCAACTTTAAATTGGTAATGAAATTTACATTACCGTTGAAGATTTTTAGCCAGTTATTCTTTACAAAACAGGTAGAAATCCAACACATTGGAGTTTTTTAAGCATGAATAACCTGTTTAAGGCCACACACCATCACACTGGTTTTAAATTTAAATATTATGCTTCCCTAAAAGTTAGGTTTTATTTTTGTTTGTTTGTTTGTTTTCTTTGCTTGTTTTAGATTTTTATGCATCTGTGTTTGTGTATTTGTTGGTCAGTTTTTGATCTGAAATGACATTGACCTCAAATCTGCTGCTCCAACAGAGTCAGTTAGAATCACTTTCAACAAAAACACAATGATTCTTCCTTATGACACTTTCACTGAACCAATCTGCTGTATAACGAGATTAAATGGTCAAAATAAACAGCTAAAAATTAACAGCTGTTCAACCAAGCTCGGCTTATAACTGAAGGTATCAAAGTGTTTCTATTTTCTATTGTGCTGCTTTGATCTTGGCTCTCCCATATCTTTATTCATCTGTAGATAAGTCATTTCCTGAGAATCCATGCTGTAGTCAACACCACTAAGATACATATTCTTCTACTTGTCATCTTTCCTTGTTTCTCTTCTATTGAGGTCAGTTGGGATTTGTTATAAACAGTAGTCCTGATAAGACAAACAGAACCAGGTTATAGATAATGTAATCGCTTGTGGCGCATTGTAGCTGATAAACTCAATAATTCAGAGAGATGATGTTGTGCATCCATCTCTATTTTCGCTTTTGACTGCAGAACAACAAATGTACAACTGCAACGTCACATATATCAGCACACATGTCTGCGTGTGCTAGATGTTACATCCCCCTTCTCTTCAAACAAAATACTTTGGAAGTGCAATAATAAGTGACACAAACAGAGAATCCGATCAGAATCAATCTCAGACTTAAATCAAATAAAGTTATGTCAGTATTATTACAACATTTTAACTGCTGCAATGAAAACTATTGTTGTCTGGGACTGGTGGAAAAAACAATTGACTCTGTTATCATCTCACTGAAAAAGGTACAGGATCTCACAAGGGAACTTTGAACTACATCTAAAGC
>NW_015117740.1:11285-25789 GCF_001443285.1 Poecilia latipinna
ATCAAATAAAGTTATGTCAGTATTATCACAACATTTCAACTGTTACAATGAAAACTATTGTTGTCTGCAACTGGTACAAAAAACAATTGACCCCGTTGTCATCATCTCACTGAAAAAGGTACAGGATGTCACAAGGGAACTTTGAACTACATCTAAAGCTGTGCTGGGCTGACTTTATTAAGCCGACATTTAAATGGTCTCAGATCGACAAGGAGAAAACCTCTGCTGACCAAAAGGTTTACAAAGGTCTGTCCAAAATTTCCAAACCAATATCTACATGATCCGTAGGGCCTTTGAGAAAATATCATCTGTGGAATTACAAGAGTACAGAAGACTATTAAATATTTGCTTTCAGCCATTTAATTTAGTTTTCTTTAAACAAAGTGTTTTGCATGTAGTTTTTATTCTCCGCCACTAGGTGGCTGCTCGATCCCGTTGATACACAGTTCTGAACATTGTGTAGTTCAGACATTGTTTACTAGGCCGTCTCAGCTGTGTGTGTTCATTGGAAGTGAGTAATACTGTCGGTACTTGACCTTTGTTTTTTTAAATGCCTAGGAGTGATGATGGGCCTTTTTGGGTGTGTGACACATTTCCCAAACTGTCTCAACTCTGTGTTGTAACTGTGTCACTTGCAGTGACATCTTCTGGATTTAAAAAGTCATTGCCGGTTTATTTATCTTTGTAGAAACCAAACACAAACTCGCATGTATTCCCCCACTGGCACTGAGATATTTGTATGGAGGAACATAAGTACCTAATTATCAACAGTGATGTAAATGTCATTGGCGGTTAAAGAAAGTGATGATTGACAACTAATGACACTAAGGTGGGTAGAACCTGGTATGGCTCTAAAGGTTCACCTATTCATATTATAGTTGGTTCAGGTTGGTTTGGTAAAGCTTTTCCATCAATAAATAAAAATCACATGAAAAGTAAAATTTTTATTGACTACAACTGTAATTTCTACTCAGATCAATTCAAGCTTTATTGACAGACTTAAATTCATTTATACACAGATTAAAACAAACCATGGGAACCATAATGCCCCCTCAGAGATTTACATTTATAATTGTAAAATTAAGAAAAATCTGGAATTGCATCAATTCAAACATTTTTATGCTTTTCTGAAGGACTTGTTGCATCAAGATACATTTTCTTTTTCCATTTATACCTTTTATGCTTTTGTTAGCAAAACTCTTTCCTGCAGAGACGCTGACGTCTCAGAGTGACGTTCATGTAATGTGGAAGAAAGTTTTGCTGGATCATTTCAACTTAATTATAATCTACAACGGATTAGCGAATCAAACTGAAAAACACTAACCATGGTCAGTGTCTGGTCAGTAGTTTTAAGCCATTCAAATGATCACATCGATGTTTTTTCAGACTTGATGCAGAAGAAAACCACTAAAAGTAGTTGTGTGGCTGCCTCCAAAAACATGTGTGTCTGGATGCAGCTGGACGTAGACCTGGTCTCCCTGCTGCAGCTCCACGAAGGCAGCATTGCCTCCGTTATCAGCCCCATCATTCAGTGTCTTGTGATCAGAGCTCTCCAGAACATGCTCATTGTTCTTCATGAGGAGCAGACGCACTTTATGTCCTCCACCAGCATGATAGAAGAAGGAGAAGTAGTACATGCCTCCAACAGGCGCAACAAAGATACCTGTGGAAAAGTTGAGTCAAATAAATTCTGTTGCTTTGTGAAAAACTCTGACTTTATATTGAACCATGTTCCAAAAACATAAATTAAACTCCAGATTTTATATTACATACTGAAATAGTGCTGGGTGATATGGAAAAACATCATGTATCATGATTTGGACACATTTTAGTAGATTTTGAGCTATTCTCAAAAAAATCTGACAAAATATAATTGCTTGCTTTTTTCCTACTGTATTTAAGTGACATATGACTTCACTGTCACAAATTAGATAAATACATTTTAGTGGAGCAATACATTTGTATCATACATCTTATATTTAATGATACTATTGATTTGTTTCACTCTACAGATGAATAGTTTTATTGTAAAGAATAGCAGAGAACAGAAGGATAAAGGCGAATCTAAGTCAATTACAGGGTCGACATTCAAAGTGTTAAAGAGCCGCTTTTATTAACTTCAGTCATCATGGCTTAACATGGACATGAAAAATAAGACTATTAATAAATGCTCCTTAAAAACACAGAAATGCTTAATCCTTTTTATATGTCATACTTAGAACAGCAAATTAAATGTAGTTTTTATTGAAAAGAACAAATCGACTTACCTGTGTTCTGGTTGTAGGCGTTGCCCAAATTCGTTATTACTCTTGTATAGATTAAGGTTCTGGGTGTGCTAAAGGGTCCAATGGCTGCATTCCCAAGTATACCAGCACTGAAAACCACCTTCAATGCTTCTAGATAAAATATAAATGAAAAATGGTTTGATCAGTTTCATAAACATCAGTGAAACTGCTAAACCAGAATAAAAAAAATTATTTACCTTTCTGTTTAAGCACCAGAACGTGGCTTTCAGTCTCTTTCAGCTTTGTTTCCAAGGTTTTTCCTTTCTCTTTAAGCACCACAACATGTCTTTCGGAGTCATTCAGCTTTGTTTCCAAGGCTTCACCTTTCTGTTTAAGCACCAGAACCCGACTTTCAGTCTCTTTCAGATTGGTTTCCACAGATTCTAGTTTAGCTTTCATGGCTGCAAACTCTTTGAGGAACTTGCACATATCAGGAAAGCATGACCCGGTTTCAGTAGTGACTTCTGTTTCAGGTAAACCTTCCTGGCCCAAAGTTAAACCACAGAAGCTCAGTAACAACCACAGTGTGAAATTCATCCTGGTTCTCTAATGCTCCATCCAACTTGATGCTGTTTCTATGATTCTTCAGGATTAATAGTTAACATGTTGCGTTTGCTCTGTTTGCCTTTTCAGTGCTTTTGAGGTGTTGAAATATCGCTTGTAAATCAGTGTTAGTACTAAGCTTTCATAGTTAGTAGACATAGAAATGCACATAATCATAATGAAGAAAATTGTATGCTTCAATTAATAGTAAAATCCAGAATGTAACTTAAAGTACACAGTAAAGGGTTTATAAAGATAAAGCTGTCTGTTGTACAACAATGTTTGATTTTACTATGATTGAATATTAAAATGTTTAATAGGTAATCATTAACAAAGTCAGTCATTTTGATCAATATTACCAAGTCTGGACAGCGCCTGATTATCAGGAAATTAATAGCCAAGCAAGTTTTAATCTCTCAGGTATTGTTTTATAAATACCAGTGTAGTGATGTGTGTTATTTTAGAACAATAGATTATTAGCAAAACATACAGAATAAAAACAAACAACTTTTCAACTAGAAGTTCAAAGATACCGATCCTTGAAGACTGGCGTCGAAGACACTTGTCCATAGAAATAATACTTTTCAAAAGCTCCACATTTCTGTTTAAAATTGTCTTGATCTCGTTTGCGTTGGAGAGGAGCTGCACAACTCGGATCCAGGATGAGGAAGTTTACTACTCAAACTGTGATCAGGATCAAACAACATACACAGTAAAAATGCCAGTGTTGAATTAACACCCAAGAGTGTCTATATGTGTCCAAGTCAGGAGGTGTTAAAGTAACACTTTTGAAAGTGTTAAAAGATTGACACCCATTTTTTTTTTTTTTTTTTGTTAAATTAACATTGGTCTATAATACTGAAATGGGTTTAAGAAAAGTTATAATAAATTCAAATGAGTGTCAAGGACCCAGTGAACACAGAGAACAACAGGGGAGTTCAAATACACACAGGAACAATAAGGGAACTCGACACAGCCGGGTACAATCGAAGTAAGATGTGACAACGCAGAGACTAATTAACCAATAAACGGTAAAATATGACACAAGAGGACCGAATTAAACAACCTATACTAGAAAATCATAATCCTCACAAATATATCCTTAAGGTGACTTTGGCTGGCATCATGCTTGATGTTCCTCAGCATCACACGGTCGGTGATGCTGCCATTAAAATGCTTTCTGTGACCCTTTGCTCTCATTGTAAAATCTTTTGCCAAATTGTTCAAAACAAAGAAGCTTAAGCCATATGTTTAGGTTAAGGACTGCATGGGATGAGGCATTATTTGTTTGTTTTTGCTTTGTTTCATGGTTTTATCCAGTGCCCCCATGAAAAACTAACTGGTAATTTTGGTCTAAACAGCCACTGTTGCAGGTCATAATCCTGATGTCATCCATTCATCGTTTGTCTATGTCGTTTATTCTATAATCTTGATGCGCATACCTTTATTTATTATAGTTTTGCTTACTTTGAGGATTTACATATAAGTAAGTTTTTTTTTTAAATGTGCAAAAGATTCAGGCCAGTGAAGTATTAGATGTTGGCCTTCAGCACATCTGTATTGTTGGGTCTGGTTTCTCTCATCCTCCTCTCACGAGGGTCTTCAAATAATGAGTTCATCAGCAGGACTCTGGAGAACGTGACTTTTTAGTGAGGAGGTAATTCAGCCATTGAATTCAGATGTGTTGAACCAGGGAGACATTTGAAAGTTTCAGAAAACCAGACCTGAATCCCTGAACTTCAGGACCCCTGCTCCAGACAGAACACTGTAGATTCTCTATGGGGCTTCGGTCAAACATGTACAGTAACATCACGGTCAATGAACCGACTCTTGATTCCTTTGGCATCACAACAGAAAGGTTCAAATTTCAGCTGGAACAAACATCAGAAAACTTTATTTTCATCTGAAAAAAAGGACTTTGTACCACAGAGCAACAACCTGGTTCTTTTCCACTTAGAACCAGGTGAGACACTTCTGACGCCTGCCTGACTCACAATCTCCTAGCCTTTCTAACAGTCCCTCTTCAGCACGTCATAACCACCATGCTTCTCTATGATGCCGTTTACAACAGTTCTTTGGAGCGTTGGACTGAGATGATGAGCCATAGTGATATTATGTTGTCCTCTGTGGGGAACACAACATATAGTAGACAAGAAAAAGACAAACAATCTGATCAGGAAGGGACGGACCCCCCAGGGAGCTTGGGGAAAAATGTTTCTTTTGTGTTCCTTCGCAATATACCTTCTACAATATTTGCTGGTCTATTTTGTATACAGACCCAAATGTCAATTTCAAATTTCAAATATGTACACATTAAAGAGCCTCAGAGAAATCGTGTTTATTCTTAACTCTTTGGTGCAAATAAATAAATAAATAAATAAAAAATAGATTGAAAATCAATTTATACACTGCAGGTTTATGCCTGTTTGTGTAAGGTTGAGATGGCAATCAAAACTGTCAGACGATTTTATTACTCCATGGTAATAATTCAGAAACAGTCCAAATAGTTTGGATGCATTATTTCTTTCTTTCCTACTTGTGGAAAGTTTCTGTCTGTATCATAGATCTGTGGTGCATTTCTATCCTAAAGAAAAAGATATAAAATTTCCAGATATTTCACAACAAGATATTAACATACATGGGCATTTTCTTTTACATAACCTTATATTAAAGCAGAAAATATGACCGCCACCATAAGAAAGGCTTGCAGTATTCAATTATGCCGCATGAACTAATCAGTTCATTGTTGCGAGGGAACGCAAAACAGAGAAAAAAGTCCTCCATCTCGTCTAGGGAGTTCTGGAGGAAGGCAGGCGCCACATGCAAGTCACTCACAGGTGCATGTGAGAATGGGCTGTACATAAAGTGATCATTAACAACACCTCACACCACTTAATGCTTTGGTCAATTTACTGTTGATGTTTCCTACCATGACTTTAAATAAAATTATATTTAATCCAACTCCAACTTTATTAACAGACTGAAGTCCACAATTACACATATAGAAAACTATAATGTTCCTGGAGACTTAAAAGTATCATTTCAAAAAGCATAAGCCAGTCATTTCTAAGGAAAATATATAATGAAGCTACGTAAAAGGAGTTGCTATTTTGGAGTTGCTATTTTGGAGGGGGCCGGGGGGGGAGGCTACTCAGTAAGTTATATTCATACAATGTCAACAAAACTTAAAGTAGGTTGCTAAGAGTTTTTTTTTTGTATCTATGCAAAATATTCTTAGACTGTGGAAGAGTTTGAGGATAACGAAGCGACTGTGGACATTTGGTGCTGAGTCTTGTGTTGGTTCTGTTGGACTGGACAGGGAAATACAAGCTTAGTTCTTGACTGAATTGTAAAGTTTAGTGGAATGACGGAGATCGTCTGCGATTAGTGGGAAAAGCTGAGCTTCATGTTTTTTTGGTGTGTTTTTATATTTTCAGTTTCCTCTTTGCAAAATACAGAATTTTAGATGTTAGAGATCAGAACAGCAAGTTCAGCAGGAAGCCATGAACTTTATTCTTTATCAACAGCGCCTCCTTCTGGATGATTAAATCAAAATTCGACATTGTGAATGCACATGCAAGAACACCATTGTGTTGTTCATCAAATAAACTTGACTTTAATGAATTCCAAACAGACTTGTTCTTCAGAATTTGTTAAATTACAAATACTTCTGACTCCTAAAGACTGGTTTTGTTCGTTAAAATGCATTTAAAAAATGCATTTTATATTGATTTAGACCAGCTTTATTTTCCTGATCTTAAGCACAGAAGCCTTAAAAATGCAACACCAAGATAGAAAACCACAATCAGATCATTTACATATTCTTCTAATAAAAAAATGTTGTATGCATTCTTTTATTGTCTCAACCATACTTTTAAAATATCAGAACTGCGACTGAAAATCAGAGTGGTTTATTGCAGAAATTATTCAAAGATGAATATTAATATAGTAAATTTTGTTTGGAAACAAGAAATTTCTCAAAAAGCTTATATGTTAAGGGTGTATAGTAGCAAAACATAGTGTATTTCAGAGCGGACGCAGAAGAACACCACTGAAAGTGGTGGTGCGAGCGTTCTGCCAGACATGACTGTTCGCACCCATCCTCATGTACACTTGGTCTCCTTGCTGCAGTTGCAGGAAAGCTGCATTGCCTCCATTATCAGCCGTATCTGCTGATGTTTTGTGGTCAAAGGCGGTCACAACTTGCTCGTTGTTCTTCCAAAGGACTAGATTCACAATTTGTGATCCTACAGCATGATAAAAGAAGGTGAAGTAGTATATGCCTGGAACTGGTGCAGCAAAGATACCTGGGAAAAACAAGATTTAGGTTTAATAAATATTACAAAACATGATTCAGTCTTTTTATATAAACTCATTTGCATTGGCCTAGGCTGTTCATCCACTGGATTGGCTAGCGTTAGGCTGGCAACTAGCATAGGCTGGTCACCCATTACTTGTTCTTTTTCTTAAAAAATAGTTGGTAATATATCTCTAAGTGTCATACATTGCATGCATTGATATGTTCTTGAGACAGTTTACTGTAACACAGAGTGACATCTTGCATAATTGGTGTCACAAATTGAAGCCATCTGCTGAAACGGAAGCCAGCTTCCTCAGCTGCGTACTATGCAGCATGTTTATGCTTGATGTCATGTTTTACAGTAAACTGTCAAAAGAACAGATGTCAATGCATGTAATTAATAATGATAACAGATATAATATGCCAACTATTTTTCTTGATAACATTTTCTTTAAAGTAAGAAGTGCAAGTCTCAGGTGACCAACATAGTCAAGTTAGCCTACCCAGTGCTAATGTTAGCTTTTCTCTGCTAATGGACAGAAGAGGAAGTAAGAAAACTATTGAGTGACCAGCCTAGGCATGCTAGTCACTAGCCTCTTCAAAGCTAGCAGAATCTCCTTCTCATTTGACAGTGGCAGCCGTTCAGTTATCGGTGCCCTCCTGTTAAAAGTTTGACCAGTAGCTAGCTTCAGAACGAATTTAGCCTCCTGCAGAGGGGTGTTCTATAGTCTTAATTTTGGCAGTAATATGGTGTCATAAAATCTTGCCTCTTTGAAATCAAAATTGCAAAAAGGTGACACGTGTATGTTTTACTTGAAAGAGGAGGAGGGAGAATTGCAACAGTAGGTTTCTGAATCTGTAGCTGTCCCCTAATGTCCCTTCACCCCTCTGACCTTTAGTTAGGTCTGCAGGAGGAGAGTTAACCCCCTACTCTAGTGACTGATACTACAGGTATTCTAATCTAGAAATATATAATTTAAATAATGTAATAACTCACCTGTGTGCTGATTGTAGGCATTGCCCACATTGATTATTACTCTGCTGTAGACTATGGTTGTGGCTGTGCTGAAGGGTCCAAAAGATTCACTGCCATCTGTTGTAGCACTAAATACTATGTTGGATGCTTCTAAATAAAAATATAAGACAATATCTGTAAACTTTTCCATTTATTTTGTAATATATGTCTTTAAAATGTCCAAAAGCAGACTTTACCTTTCTTCTTCAGTTCTAGAACCTGGTTTTCAGTCTCATTCTGCCTCGTTTCCATGGCTTCTTGTTTCTCTTTTATAGCCCCAACCTCTTTGAGAAATTTAGACATATCAGCAAAGCATGTCCCAGCTCCAGTAGCACCTTCTGTTTGGTAAAACATGTGAGGTAAAACCTCCTGGGCCAAAGTTACACCACAGAAACACAGTAACAACCACAGTGTGAAAGCCATCCTGGTTCTCTAATGCTGCCTCTAGTTCTCTGACTGACTGGATGCTGTTTGGTGTTTTTATAAAGCTTCAGGATATCTTGTTAATGGTTAACTGCAGAGAAAAAACATGTTTACTCTGTTTGCTTTTTCAGTACTGTTGTGGTGTTGAAAGTTTTCATAAAGTTTTCATAGATAGATAAAGCGTATACGGAGATGCACATGAAAATATCATGCAAAGTAACAATCATAATGAATAAAATGTTTTATCTAAATCAATAATTAAAATAATTTTGCATAGTTTGAATTAGACAGAAGGATAAAGTTATGACACCACACCCCAAATTTCAAAAGGATTCATAAATATAAAACTATTTCTGTGTAACAATAGGCTTGATTTTGCTATGATTAACTATTGAAGTGTCAAAGGTAACAAAGTCAGTCATTTTGATCAATATTACCAAGCTTTGACACCGTCAGAACATTAATAACCAAGCAGCTTTTTATCTCTGTCAAGATTTGTTTTATGAATACCGGTGTAGTGAGGTGTGATATTACAGAATAATAGTTAAACGGTTTAGAATAAAAAAATGAACAACTTCTCTAATGTACACAAGCAGAAGTTCCAGAACGTTGGTCCTTGAAAACTGACGTTGAAGAGCTCCAGTAAAGAGTATCTGTAGTAACAAAACTATTCAGAAGTCCAACATTTCTGCTTAAAATTTCCCATTGATTTTATGTTAAATTAAGTTTTTTTACTCATTGAATTCTGGGTTTTCATTATCTGTAAGACATAATAATCAAAATTTAAATAATTAAAGACATTAAATATTTCCCTCTGTGTGTTAAAACTGAGTTTTAGTTTTTGAAATAACTCACAGAAAAGTTTTACTTCATATTCAATTAATTTTAGATATACCTCTAAACATACAACCATGCTTGTTCCTGAAACTCTTTTTTTTCCCTTCTTTTTACAGGAAATGTTCCACTAAAGGTCATTTATCTGATTTACTTCTGTGTTTGACCAAGTTACTCAATTGTGGGATGATAGCTGCTCAAAGTTTGTTTCTGCACAAACATACTTTGTGCAGAAACAAACAAAGTATGTTTGACACCAATTTTTTTAGATTTGGGTAACATGGGGGGCTGGTTGACCTTTGAACTTTCAGTAATATATTCAAAGCCATACCAGCCAAAATTTAATCATTTTCGGTAACATTTTATTTGAAGGGTTGAGCATAAGACTGACATGATGCTGTCATAAACATGACATAACATCTGTTATGAACATGAAGTCTTTATGAATGTTTATGACTGTTGTCATAAAGTGTCATACGGTAAATAATGACACTTTTAATGCAAAGTTGCTCTAAAAGTTGTTTTAAAAGTCAATTAAAAGTGCATTACTTTGCATTAAAGTATCTTTTTTTTTACAAAATAATTCAAAGTTGGCACTGTTAATGGACTTTCAACGCAACTTTTAGAGCAACTTTGCAGTTGTGAATGACACTTCATGACAACAGTCAGACATTCATAAAGACTCCTTCATGTTCCTAACTGATGTTATGTCATGTTCATCACAGTGTCATGTCAGTCTTATGCACACCCTGTCAAATAAAGTGTTACTAATTTTTCACTGTATGCAACAAATGGCCTGACACCGGGAATCGAACCCAGGACAATTACATTTTGGACTGTAACCTCTCCACATGATGCGCATGCTGAGTGTCTCCTGAGGGATATTTAAACTTGTAGTACAAACAAATTAATAACTAAGAAAATCAAAGAAAACTAACTGGTTACATATCCAATCACATCTTTTTGCAGACAAGGCAACACCTGTAACTGAGAACCATGGGGAAATAACTTGCGTTTCCTCAAACATCAAATGAGCTCTGTGTGTCCTTTCTCGGCGCACACCCAACGGCTTTCTCCCATTGACTTAGATTCTTCAGGCTCATATGCTGTCGCGAAAGTCTCCAATAAGAAAATAAAGTGGCTGAGTTGGCAACAGTCTTCCGCCTCCATCTGGCCATTAAATACGTCACGCCACACAGTGTCCTTCCACCGTTAAAAATAGTCCATTGTTTTTAGGATAGAATTATAATATATAACCCATCGTTGCAGTATGAGTCACTTTAATCCATCCTCGACACTTTAAAATATTATACATATTTTCATACTCAAATTAAAGTGTTAAGTGTTTATTTGATGAACCTTGGGTTTGAGAAAGTAACATAACTTCTATACTCTCAAATGTCTTGTACATATTGTAGTACTGATACTGACTTTGCTTCCAAGTTCTCACTCCAACTATAAAAGTCTTTCATGTTTCTTGAAGTGCTGACCTAAATGAACACCAGTTTGCTCAGCTCTTGGAAATATGACAATTATTAACACAACCTGCAAGTATAAGTTTATCTTCCACCAACTCAAACATTTAAGTGAGATTTCTTTGACTTGAAGAGAAGAAGTCAGTAGACACACGTGGCTCGAAGGTTGTACAGCGTACGCCCTAGTTACATTTCCCGTCAGAAGCTGTATGATCAGATTAAATGATCAATACAGATTGTTAAAAATTAACAGCTGATTGATAAATACATGGAACGTAATGAAGACGAAGTCAACAAAAACCTGCAAAACTACTGATACTGTCAAAAAGTTTCTATTTACTGTTCTGTTTCCTCGACCTTGACTCTACCAGAGGGCTTACGGGAATGCAGCAAAAACCACTGATGACCTTTCCAAAGTGCTCTTGGGACCTTATAGCCTGTTGTAAACTGATGATGCAGTTGTCCTGAGTTTTAATCAAATATATGCCTGCTATTCCTTGTGAATGTAAAAGTTTTATACATCATCTATGTGGTAGCTTGAAAAGGCATTCACAGACTTGAGCTGTTTCACATTTAGTGACATTACAAAACATCCTCTAGTAAATACTTTGTAGAGCATCTCCATTTCACCTGAGATTAAGACTTGAAAGGCGAATGAACTCAAAGCCTTACTGATTTAAGTCGACATAATTTTTCAAGGATGATCACAGATTCTTGACCTGAGAATTCTCATCCATAGATATTTGATTTAAATTATTCCTTTGTAGCTCTGCTCTTTCAGTGAGATCCTCCTTCTTCAAACATAAAAAAAATAATCAGTTTACGGCTGCTGCCAGGTCTCAACCTCTCTTTTTTTCATTGACTCTCAACAGCATGTGCGGGAAAGGGTGGGTTGGTCAGTGACCTGTTCAAACTATCCAGAGGAAAAAAAAAAGTAAAAAAATCAAACGTTTGTTTGTGGTTGCAACTGAAGTTTCAACAGCTGCAGCCTTCACCCCTCTCACACTAACAGATTTTTATGCTGTTGGCTTAATGCGCCTATTGCAGAGTACCGCAGACTCTCCCCTGCTGGGAACCTGGAGTAAAATCAGGCAAAACATTTGTGTAGCTTTAAATGAGACTGTAAAAAATACACTGTAAAAAAGAAAAAATGTCTGTTGTTGTGGGCCACACACATTACATTCAATGTAATGTGTGTGGATTTGTGCACTTAGACTGACAATACTGTGGAGTTCAGGGAGCCCAGAGCCTCTGCTCAACTGCAGGATTGCAGAGTTAAAAATAACAAGCAACAGCTGTTGCTGGTGATGCTGCAGCATCAAGCAGAAATACAAACTGGAGAACTCTGTGTTGACATGACAAACAACAGTAACTGCATTAACTGAAAACCCTACTGTTAACACAACAACATCATGAAAAACCGTCTCATGCCTCGCTGTCCTACGCCTACTATGTATTTGGCTGCTATGTTAATGGTTAGCATAAAATTATATATAATCCCACATGCGTCATTTAATAAAGTACTCTCAAAATGGCGTCAGCTGTAGGAGTTCGCCCTGCAATCGGTGCATCACTAATTAGATTCCTGTCTTTCATTTGAGATTTCAATTTGATATATAGAGGGCATTATAAATAAATCGATTATTAAGAAACCAAAATATCACACCAGCATCCTATTCTTTGTAAAAACTGCTTTTGCAGCCTGGTTTACGGTTTTACATCATTGATATAAATATCAGCAATATTTGTAATCTTGGTCGATTAGTACCATTAATCTGAGGGTACTTAACTGCTGGTAATACAACTTTTTTTAAATGAATTTTACAAGATTTTCACAAGAAATTTCTGTGTTAAATATTACATGAAGTTTATGTTTCTTGAGTCACTGTAATTCCATTCTTTTTCTATGGCAGTATAATGCTGCAGATGCTACAGTCAGTCTGTAACCGTTGATATTTCACAATTTTTCACCATATATTTTACAAAATTTCTTTTTACAGTGTAGTTCTGCACATAGATTACCTGCACAATAGTTGTGTGTGCATGTATAGTCTCCAAGGCATGGCAATTTTATTTATGTAGCACAGTTCAGCAACAAAGCAACTTAAAGATCTGTTGTTGTATCAACCTTCCAGACCACTCAGGTCTTCTGGTTCTGGTTCTGGTTCTGCTCTGAATCCCCAGAACCAGAACCAAACATGGAGAAGCAGCGCTCACCTTCCAGAAAACCGAAGCGTTCCTTTAAAGCTGCGGAATGTAACTTTTATAAAGAATATGCTTTTTTATTGTGTTTTATACTTATTAATTAAAACTATCACAATGTCGTGACAGTTTAATGAGACAGATAAGCTGTGGAAAAAAATCGAGCTCCTCCTGGAGCTGTTATGACCATCTGAAGAAATGAAGAGCTGCTGATTCGTCCCCACCAAAAACGACCAATCCAAACAAGGAGGCGGGTCTTATCGTTGTCAATCAACCTCATGTACTCGTTGCTCAGTGTGCTAATGGTAAAGAAACAACTTAACGTTACAGGAAAACCTTTTATCTTCCGTCCTACTAACGAGTTTTAGCATGCATAATGCTAATGTTAGCTGCAGCGTAGCAGCGACCAAGGGGGAGGGTGAAAGGGTGATTGACAGCCCTAAGACCCGCCTCCAGACTTTGATTGGTTGTTTCTAGTTAGCACTAAGAAAAGGCAGAGATCGATGTTTTTCACAGATTATCCGTCTCATACCGCTCTGCCATGTCGGAATGACAGCTTCAACAAATTATTATTTTTTTTAAAGTTACATAGTGCAGCTAAAAACTGTTTGATTAATAATAACTGGAACATGGATTAATTTTAGTCTTTTTTCTTTTCTGTCTTGCTGTGATGATGATTTTTCAGGATTTTGATGATGACGTAAGAATGTTTGTCGCCTCTTTTTTTATATAATTTAAATCACTTTAATGTATCGTGGTGGTAAACCGTTCAACGATTTATAAACTAACAGAAGTATTTTAAAGTTCATTCTCTGAGCTACAGCCAGGGAGCCAGTGGATTAGAGCATTTAACCTGGGTCACCTGTTTAGATGCAAAGTCTGTCGATTTGATACATGGAGCGTTTGATATGCATACAGCAGGTCAGCTACACGGTTATACATACAAGTTATCATTATGAAATAACCCATAAAGTCCCAAACTGCTTTCTGGGTGATATTTCAGCTTGTAGTGATGGCAAAGTCGCAACTCAGGAAATCAAGGAATATGACCTGTTTTCACAACCAGAACATTTTTTTGATCCTTGCATCATAACTGCAACAGTAAACAAATGACTGAGCTCTGTTTTATTTAGTTGTTGTTAAAAATTAACAGCTGATCTCCTCTACTGATAGTGAGGACCATATAAGGATCAGATTTGGAAACACGAGCTACACACGATCAAAATGAAGGTCAGCGTTTTGCTGCTGGTGGCGTTCTGCGGCTTCACTTTGGCCCAGGAAAGCCCAGACCTGACCCTGTCAGCCATGAGAGAGAAGCTGACGGAGCTCGAACAGCAAGTCCTCGAGCTGAACAAGAAAGGTAAATGTCTGGTGAGGAAACTGGCAAAGAGTAGAACAAATAAAGCAATGTTTTATTTTATCTTATT
>NW_015117741.1:0-2544 GCF_001443285.1 Poecilia latipinna
GACTTCAACCAAAAATCAAAGATTCTAACTATTTTTTAACGTTGATTTAACATCTTGTGCTATCTGGGTAACATTTATGATCAAACTGCAAACTCAGCTTTAAAAAAAATAATAATAATTTAAAAAAAAAAAAAAACATCAATACCTGAAATTTATGATGACAATAATAAATCTGAATTCTTATCAAGATAAAAAAAATGTCCTGGTAAATGATAAACAACGTGATAAATACCCAATTCTACGTCAGAACCACACAGATTTATCAAGACCTGAGTTTTACAGTGTCAGTATCACTCCTGTCCTGCTGCTGTGCTCCTGTGGAATCACACTGCAACATTTTCAGTTTCTCTCTGCATTTTGGTGGTGTTTGGTTGGTAACTGAGGTCCTCTGTTGGGGGGGGTTGAGCAGGTATTTAAAGGGGTTTGGCTCATTTGACTCAGTGCAGTGTGAAACTCAACTGCAGCAACTGAAAAATGAAGTAAATGTTGCAACTTTGGTTCTCAGGCGAACAGAGTCTACTGGACTGTGACTCAGCTGTGGAGCTGGAGGCTTCAAATCATGGCCTAACATCAGTGATGTGTTTCTACCTGAAAGAAATCTGAATTCATGTTAGGAGAGGAAGTCAGAAGTTTAGAAGAGAATGAATGTTGACAGTAATTATTGTTCATTTTCCTCATTTACTGAAGTCAGTCATTATTATCCCTGGTTCCAGACAGAAAACACAAGAAATATGTACTTTTTTTATTTTAATTATAAGACCAGGCTTTTCACTGTTTATACATTTCACTTAAATATCATTAATATACACTACTCAAAAAAATAAAGGGAACACTCAAATAACACATCCTAGATCTGAATGAATGAAATATTCTCATTGAATACTTTGTTCTGTACAAAGTTGAATGTGCTGACAACATAATCACTCAAAAATCATCAATGGAAATCAAATTTATTAACCAATAGAGGCCTGGATTTGGAGCCACACACAAAATTAAAGTGAAATGTTCCCTTTATTTTTTTGAGCAGTATATTTACTATTGAAAAGCAACATTTATTTATTATGTTTATTTGATAGAAACACATTAACACAGACAAAGTGGATAAAGCAGCAGTTACCATGGTGCTTATAGCGTAAGCTAATTTGTGTCCCTAGATTGGCTTTTCTAAACAATATATCTAAAAAGTATTAAGATGCAATAATATTAAAAGTATAAAGATGATATTGACAACATACGCAAAATCATACATGTGTATGTTTATTATTTTTACTTATTTTTTCTGGTGCCTTATTTTATTACTCATTGGACAGGAAAAAGGGCAAAGAGAGAGAGACACACAGCAAATGTCTGTTTTTAATAGAACAGAAAAGTTGAAGGAAAATATGAATATGAATTTTTCCCCCACTCAAATTAACATTTTTCTAATGCCTGACAGATATAATTATTGGACCATGATGTGTTCAAGAATGTGGAACAGAGCTGATGTACACAGCTCTGTTTACATCAAGAAAACCTCAGAAACAAGAAAACCTCAGAAAGATTGTAATTCATTTTACTCAAGTGCACACTTGTATCTTCCACGTCGAAAAAAAAAGTTCCCTGATTGTCTTGGATTGCATTTGGAAAGTTTTCACAGAGCTTGACTTCAATTCCACATTTCCATATTCCACCTTTTTCCACATTGTGAGAATGTGGAAAAAAAGTTTTTGAGATTTTTTGCAAATGTATTAAACGGTGTACACAGTTGATTGGAAAGGAACACACCTGTCAATAATAGGTTTCACAGTTGCAGGTCAGAGGTCAAACACCAAATATGAAAACAAATTAATTACCTGTAGATCTCAGAAACAGTATTGTCTTGAGGCACAAATCTGGGGAAACTGTTAAACCACTGTTATCAGCTTTCAGATTTATTTCAGGATTTTGACATATATTTTATAGGTGACTCTCATAACCATTTTTATTAAACTCAACAATCTTTAGACCTTCATCCTCCTACAGTTTTTAGGAGTTGAGGCCAATTTTCTAGAATATACAGGGACTCTAATCTGTCACGTTTGGCTAAATTTGTTCTTTGTGGATGTTTAGATGTCTGGAAAGGTTTTAAATCATTTGTCTAATTGTTGCTAATTCTTACTTGGATGCTTTTACGGTTGCGAATTATTTTAAAACTAAGCATTGGTAGTTTATGTTGTATTTTTTTTTTTTTTTTGCTTGCTTTATAAGCACAGTGAGGTGTCTAATTCTCTCTAGGCTACTGACTGTTTCCAACTGTTTTTAGTTCAGTTTATTATTGATTGATCTAACTAACTAAAGCCATCAGAAGGTATTAGAAGCTACTGTCTACAAGAATATGTTTTTATTCTTAGCATATAGCTGCTTGCTACTCAACTACTCAACACCTTTTCTATGACATTTCAAAACTGTCTAAATCTTAAAAAGAATAAATATCAGTTAAAGCCCTGCACACTTGTTGACCACACAATCATATATATATATATATATATATATATATATATATATATATATATATATATATATATA
>NW_015117741.1:6292-14500 GCF_001443285.1 Poecilia latipinna
AAGATAAAAACAAAACTAAGGCATGAGAAAATAACTAGGATCAAAAATCTGTAAAAGAAAAGATCTGAATTCCTTTAAAATGTTTAGTAAAGTGATTGTTACTTTTTTGTTTAGATTTGCTTTTACTTTTTTCTTAAAAAGTTAAAATTCCTATAAGTCCAAAATACATCCACACGTGTTAAGCCAAATATTAAAAACTAATTGAGGGGGAAAAAATAGCATTTGCTGATTATGTGTCATTCCAAGTGCAGGAGAGTTTTTCCTCCTTCTCCACGCACCACTATTTCTGACCCACAGTCCGCCAGGCGCTGGTCTCAGGTCCCAGGTTGGCGTTAATGCCTAATGATTACCAATCAGAGAATAAGTGATGGCAGGGCCAATAGGAATAGAAAAGTTCTCCCTGATAAACCAATGATGGGGCCACAATGTTACAGCGTTCAGCGAATCCCTTGCGGATCTGATGCAACAGTACTGCAACTAAAGTTACTACTCCGAACTGCAACATGATGTCCTTCCGCAGAAGCGCACCCGAAACTAGTGCTGGGTGTTCCATCTGCTCGACATGTTCATTATTCATCCACACTGTCTGTTTTTTTTGTTTGTTTGTTTTGTTTTGTTTTTAATTAAATAGTTTGATTCTCGCGTGATGAGAACGTTAATTAAATAGGTAACTAAGGGGTTATTAGCTTTCTAATTTTACGAACAACGAACATCCATTGAGGCTTCTTTAACAACTTTTAAATTTGATGAAAGTAAAAAAAAAATACCTTTTGAAAAGCGAAATTAGATATTCTTGTGGGGAAGTATGACTTTTCTTGAAAAGAAAGTAAAAGTAACACCACGGTATTGACATAAATTGGAGCAGCACCTGTCGGACGGGCTCGTGCCGTTGACGCAAACAGCCCGAGGTCTCTGGATAATGGGAAAGTCCCCGGCTTCATGACGTAACGACCGCGAGAAGTCTGGAAACTGCGGATTGATCTCCAGCAAAGTGATCAGGTCTGGGCATTAGGAGTTGGAGAAGTAGCGGATTTAAAAACTTTCTGTCTGCAAGTCTGTTCGTGGTTCTAGCGCTCCATGAAGAGTCCCTGAGTTTCAAAAGCGAAATAATGGCTGTTTGAACGGCGTCCTCCTTCTGCGACGTGAAGCTTCGACTGCTTTGCTCCTACAAAACAACAGAGCAAGTATGGGGTGAGTACTGCTTTGGAGGAGCAGAGGAAAGTTAGCAGGGAAACAACAGCTGTTAGTTAACAGTTACTTTTAGACATTCGAACACTTTTTTTACTGATTGGTTAGTGTAGTTATTAACTTGACACGCTACTTTAATTGATATTTCTATTTATAATGATTATTAGACTTTTTTATTTAAATAAAAAAGACAATTTTTTCAGTTTATAAAAAAAATGGTATACTAAGAAACCCCAGGCATGTGTTTCACTTGGTTTACTAGTAAACTTTAAATTCTAAATATTTTTGTTCTACAAACCTGTTATTCCCAAACTAAAACAGTTTGGTTTTACTTTTGTTATTTGTTTAAAGTTATTTTATTTAAAATACATATTTAATTTTTTGTGTAGATTTTTTTTTCTCAAGAAATTATTTTTTTATTAAACACCATAAATCCAATACACCCTAAACACTATAAAATTATAGGTCAACAACAGATTAAATTTAAGAGAATTAATATGAGATTATTTAAACTTCAAAAACTATGTTTAGCCATTTTTAAATTGACTCTTTTTTGTCTTGCGATATTATGAATTATTAATTGATATGCAATTAGATATTGTGGGTTTTAACAGCTTTCTTAAAATTTTTCACAGGTCTACAGTTAATTCCACAACTCTCGCCTCCAGCCAGCGCATGGTTTGTGCTTTTGGACAACACGATCGAAGCAGTCGACACGATGGCGGCATCGATCCTTCGCAAGAAAATTCCCCCCATTTCCACAGGCGAGCTCGGCTCTCCCCGTCTCCCACAGGCTAACCATAGCCAATCACGGCTTAGGTCGGGGGCGGAGCCAGCGGAGAGGCAGCGCTTAATTGGTGAGTTTTGCCAAGACGGTTTTTTATTTTTCCACATCCCGAGGTCGGAGCCGCAGTGCAGCACGGGGGCTAATGTCGTACAGTGAGTACTGCTAAGTGGATTTTTATCGAATGCAGACGATGCTGTTCAATCATTTTCAGATGATCGGTTAGTTGTTCGCTTGGATCTTATCGGATGTGTTGCTTGCTTTTAATTTAAGCCTTTTCAAATTGATGCTCGCTTCTTTTGATATTTTATTTTTTTTCTGTCTTTGTCATTTTTATTGTGCATATTTTATTCAAACAACTGCAACAAAATGGATTTCTTAAAGAAAAAATTTAACACATTCTTATGATTTTGTATCACATTTTTTCTAGGTGATGGTCACTCTGATTGGATGACAGAGAAAGTTGATTTGTCTTCATTTGTGTCAACGACCGAGTCTTCTCCGAGCTCATCTCTTCCACCCTCGCCGTTAGAACAAGATGTCAAGGTGCCCTCGGATCTGGAGGTTATGACCTCCCTTCTGCAGGAGGAGCTGGCTCAGTTGGAGGACTACTTCCGCTCAGAGTCCACATCCACCACAAATAAGTTGGAAAAATCCTCAAAATGTGACAAGGTTTCCCAAGCAATGGGCTCCCAGTCTTATTATCAGTTACCCTATGGCTCATACGGGACCAGCCAATCAGAAACCAGCCCTGTGGTAGTTACCTTGGCAACAGGGGAACTGGACCTGGCCAGCTTCTGTGGCGGTCCCATCAGCAGAACCAAAATTGCACGGCCCGCCCCGTACAGCTACCACCATCGCTACCACCACAACAATGGGCGCAGGATCCTGGGCGAGTCGGTGAAAGTCGGCGACGAAGTGGGTCTGGAAACATGGGGCTCCAGGGGATGTTACTCAGGGAGCACGGAGTTTTCTGTGAACCACTACTCCACACTGAAGACCGTGAGCAAGAACAGCATCGGGAGCGTGAAGAAGGTGAGAGAATGTGCTTTATCGTTGAAGGAGGAGGAGAGTTACTGTTTTTCCGAAGGAATGTTTTGCAGCGAAGAGATTGCCAGAGGTTTCTGCTTGGGTGGCTCATACGACAGCCACCACAAGCGAGAAGGACAGCTGATGCACAATGTGAAGGTCAATGTAAGTTACGACAGCGCGGGGCTTGAGGTCTTGCACTGCAGCAAGGATGGCGGACTCTCTGGAAGTCTTCCCCAAGAGACAATGGTGGCCGGCGACAGCTACTTCCATCAGTCCATGGCCAGCACGGATCCGTACCATAGCTTTATAGGAGACCTAGACCAGCCGGCTCAGGCACAGGCTGTGGAGCCCCAACACGGCCACTACCTCTATCCAGAATGCCTTGCGGACCAAAGCTACGAATGTCTGTCCAGAGGGGAAGGCGAGGGGCCACTGCTGGGTGCCCCCATACACCGCCCCACCCAGAGGTTAAAGGACGAGCCCTGTTCCATGAAGCCAGCCCTGGTGATGGGAGCAGGTTCCCTGGATACCAACAATGGAGAGAGGAAGCAAAAGAAGAGAGACCAGAACAAAACCGCTGCTCACAGGTAAGCAACATCCTTCACTTTATTGTTTCCTTAGAAAGCATGCTCCAACCTTGGAGAATAGTTGAATCAAGACAAAGTGATAAAATAGGTTTAAGAGATGGGATGAACTCGGAGTATGAGTGATCATCTCTCAGTTCCCTACAACTTGTCGGGGTGAAAGATGGGTACACCCAGACCCAGGGCTGATGTGTGATCATGGTCCCCTCTATCAAGGAAAGACGATTTCGTCTTTTCCAGGATGGCTTGATTGTTACATAGACCACAGTGCTTTAGCTGTTCCTGTGGAGCGTAGGAGGGGATCGGAAAGCCCCTCACTGGCTGCCAAATTCTGCCCCTCCTAGCTAATTATGTCAGGCAGTTTGGGCTGAACTCAGAACTGTAGATGAAAACTTAGGATAGTGAAGGGACCTTGACTCATGAGTAAATTTGCAAGGCAGCAAAAATCAGTAGATCCAACCTAATCCTCCCCCGCCCACCCCTCACCCCTCTGTCCCTGTTACAGGTACAGGCTGCGTAAGAGGGCGGAACTGGACTCTCTGGAGGAGGAGCTGCATGGCCTCGAGGGACAGAACCGGGAGCTACGTGACAAGGCGGAGTCGGTGGAGCGAGAAATCCAGTACGTCAAAGATTTACTGATCGAGGTGTACAAAGCTCGCAGTCAGCGGCTCAAACAGGATGGCAGTGCCTGAAGACACCCCCTCAAACACCTTCCATCCCCCACTACCCCAACCTCACCCTCCGCTCACCTCAACCACCGTTCCTCCCAGCCAGCACAGAGAGAACAACCACGCCAAGAGCACCAACCGGTTTTTGTCTCAGCACGATTGAAAGGGTAGTTGCATGATCCTGGTAGTTCATATCCAGAAAAACAAAAAAGAGAGACAGAACAGAAAGAAACTTTGTCCTGAAAAAGAGAGAGAGAAAAAGAGAAGTGTGGAAGTGGGTGAGTGAACTGTGAGAAGCCTTAGTGAGGTGGCTTCGTGAGGAGATGCCGAACTTGTCCGTGACCACTGTGATCCGAACTGAACTCACAGCCTTGTGACGACGCGCCGATGGATCGTCATCGCTCTCTGGATTCGTGGTAGTGATTTGAAATTTGCTTGTCGTTTTTTTTCGTGACACACATCGGCAGCATCAAGGCAGACTCATACTAAATATATATATATTTTATTTTATAATTTTATTTTTACCTGATAACTTATCGTTTGGTTAAAACAATCAAATGAATAAAGGGGATTGCTGGTGAAAGTGTGTAACATGCTTTATGAATATTCACTACTGCAGACATTTAGAGAATTTGTATTGCTAAACTGTTGAGTACTTCCACTTGTCCTCCCCCTCCCTCTCCACTGAGATACCCGATGCATGTTTGATTTTTGGAAACGCATGTGCGAGTGTTATTTGAAGGCAATATTATGTTAACTGCATGGCTTCAAGATCTTCACTTCGCATCAGTTCTTCGTCCAATCAGCCTACGACTTTTCTCTCATCTTGTCCCATTGGTGCAATTCCCGCTCAGGTTTTTGGTTTCCTGGACGGAGAGCAATACATTTACCCCACTTTTTAGCCCCCTTTTTTTACCCCTCTCTATCTGCCCCTTGACTTTATTTCGCGGACACACAATCACCTACCGAGGCAACTATGATTGTTGTCGACTTCCTGGGAATTTTGTTGTCAATCAGCTCAATTTGATGTATCTTAAGATTCAGGTCCTTTTTTTATTATTGGATGTCAATTTCAGGAAATTTCTTATTCATCAGGTAGATTACAGCCAAATAAACCAGTTATGTGGTGTCGCTCATCTCTGCCTTTGGACTGTTTTTGTTTCGGCTGCATGGTGCTTATCAGACATTTGTCTTGCAGACATCAGAATGCTTATGTCAGCTGGCTGCAGTGACCAGGTAGGGTTTAGGGGTAGGATTTGGGATTAGGGTTGCACACGTTGAGTAATATCACAAAGAGCAAAATCATAAAGAAATCCAGGCTTTGATTGACAGCTTAGCTTAATAAAACCATTTTCCTTAAGAATTCTGATCTGATATTAAATCACTTTGTCCAAGCAACTCATTTGGGGGGTGAGGAAGCATGGCTGATCCAGCTGCCCCCACCCCCAACAAAAAAGACATTTACCCGCTTTGTTCATTCATCACGATGGTTTCCCCATGGGGCCGAGTGGAATCGTATCAAGCTGCAGCTGTCAACAGACAACAGAAGTTGCCTATCTTATCTGCTACAGCTTGAAGAGGTTGTTTGCGTGTGTATGCGTGTGTGTGTGTGAAATCTCTTGGTATCTCCCCTAGCAGTTGTAGGCCTTTCAAGTGAATGAGGCAATATCGCACAATACTTGCCGGAGACGGAGAGAAACGCAAAGTGAAGTGTGAGAATGAGAGCGAGCTGGGCTGACAGAGAATGTCATTAAAGCCTATCGCTTCTGTTTGTTTGGGGGGGAGAAAAAAAAAATGACAAAGATTCATAAGACTTCATTATAACTCAACATTGATTTGTTTCTGTTTGTGTAAGATATGACATGGAAATGAATACCAAATAGATTCTCATGTTGAAGCTTAGAGTCTCATTACCACTGGCGAACATCGTAATGATGTGTGTAAATAAATTAAAATAAAAGTGAACAGATGAAACGTGTGAGTTTGTGGTTATTTCTATGTCTGTGTTAGTGGTGGATCAGAGCATAAAGGTAAAGCTGCAATAAATATGTGCCGAATTTATGGTTTATGATGTGCTTACAGGCAGAAATTGATCATTGCTCAGTAAAAATATTTTTATTTAAGTTTTTCTTGTCTTTTTAAATTTTGACACAAATGCAAGGAAAATTCTCAATGTACAGGACACACCTATAAAAACAGGGTTTCTATGCAGTCTGGAATCTCCATTGGTCATTTTCTCCAGGTTTGGATAAAAATAGAAAAAAAAAACCCTGAGTACTGAAACATTTTTGATTTCCCAAACTTTTTCTTATTCTGTCACCAAAAAGACAAAATCAGAATTTTGAAAGCAAAAAACAAAACAAAACAATTCTTTACTTTTTAGGTATCATATTTTCCTTATTTGTCTGTTGGCTGAAACATTTAACCATGATTTTATTTTATGTTAAACTAGTTGAAAATCGATCTATTTTAATACTAATTAATCTAAATTTAGTTGAAAAATATATTTTTCAATTTTAGGTTTCTGGATTTAATCGTCTTTTTTTTAAGGCTGAAAAAATACTTAGAAAAATAAATTGATTTTAGATAACCTAACTGAGTGAGATAACCCACAGTTAATTTAAAATGGATAATTTAGCTTTTTTTTTTTTTGCATCCAAGAATTAGATAGGGTTACGTCTTACTTTTACAAACAGATTAAGTATTTAAAAAAAAAAAGTAGAGAAAACACTTTAAAATTTGAGTCTGGAAAAGTATAGAACTTCCAGACAATAAAAGTGTAGAAACCCTGTAAAAAAGAACAAAAATAAAATCAGATAGTGAGAACATTTATCTTTGAATCATGAGTAGAATATTTCGTGTGTTGCTACAATGTCAACACACATCACCACCACCAGGTGTCACTCTAAGCTTTAAAAGAGCCTCACCTTTTCTTCCAATGCCCCAGTTCGGTAAGATTAAACAGACAGCGGTGTCACGGTGGCAAAATGCTGTAAAAGAGCTAAGCTGTTTATGTAAAGAATTAAGATTAAAAAAAAGTCATGCTTTTTTTTGAGAAGGAAAAATGATACAGTAAAAACTAGAATCAAAATAAATTTATTTTCAGTCTCCTTGAGTACTTTGTTCAGCCATTTTTCTGTGCAATTACAGCTGTAAATTTCCAGCTTTGCACATGTAGCAACTGAATAATGCTGCAAATTCTTCTTTCTGGTCTGTTCTACATCCCAGAACCAGAACCAAACATGGAGAAGCAGCACTCAGCTTCCATGCTCCACAAATCTGGAACAAACTTCCAGAAAACTGCTAAACAGCCAAAATACTGAGTTACTTAAAACCCACCTGTTTAGACCGCTTTTGATATGAAATGTTTAAAACTTATTTGATGTTGATCATTTTAATGATATGACAAAATGTAATGCTTACTACTTGTGTCATATGACTCTGAGATGTTTTTATGATGTAAAGCACTTCTTACTGACATGTGCTACACAAATAACCCTTACTTGGATTGGATGTTCTCCTTCCTGGGCCTGTCAGTTTTGGTGGACAGCCAGTTGAGCTGCAACTCCTTCAGTTTTCGGATGAGGGACTGAACAGTGAACAAAGAGACTTTCAGCTGCATTACACTGAAGAATAAAATATATACATGTCAAGGTTAAAAACAATGTGATTTTTAGTGTAGGTCACTGTCGTTTGATTTGTCACAAATGTGCTTTTGAGATGTTTTAGGTACACTTTCTACAGTCAGAAAAGATTTTAAAAGTTCACATCTAAAATTAGTTTCACATTATGCAAAAAAACAAAATGTATACAATCTTTTGTAAATATCACTGCTCATCTGTTAGAAAAATGTCTGGCAGAGTTACAGTATGTAAATGAATTCCCAGATAGCACAGAATGATTGAAACAACATTGAATCAATGTCAGCCAGAAACATTGAATCAACGTTGAA
>NW_015117742.1:0-1109 GCF_001443285.1 Poecilia latipinna
CTGTGGTTGTGGTCGCTGCAGCTGTGGTTGTCGGAGAACCTGTTGTTGTTGTTGGAGCAGCTGTGGTTGATGTCTGAGCAGCTGTGGTTGTAGTTGAAGCAGCTGTGGTTGTTGTTGGAGATCCTGTGGTTGTTGTTGGAGCAGCTGTTGTTGATGGAGCCTCTGTGGTTGTGGTCGCTGCAGCTGTGGTTGTCGGAGAACCTGTGGTTGTTGTTGGAGCAGCTGTGGTTGATGTCTGAGCAGCTTTGGTTGTAGTTGAAGCAGCTGTGGTTGTTGTTGGAGAAGCTGTTGTTGATGTCTGAGCAGCTGTGGTTGATGTCTGAGCAGCTGTGGTTGATGTCTGAGCAGCTGTGGTTGTAGTTGAGGCTGCTGTCGTTGTCGGAACTGCTGTGGTTGATGTCTGAGCAGATGTGGTTGTAGTTGAAGCAGCTGTCGTTGTTGATGAAGCAGCTGTCGTTGTAGTGGGAGCAGCTGTTGTTGTTAGAGAAGCTGTGGTTGTAGTTGGATCAGCTGTTGTTGTTGATGGAGCCTCGGTGGTTGTGGTCGCTGCAGCTGTAGTTGTAGTTGGAGCAGCTGTTGTTGTTGATGGAGACTCTGTGGTTGTGGTCGCTGCAGCTGAGGTTGTCGGAGAACCTGTGGTTGTTGTTGGAGAAGCTGTGGTTGTAGTTGGAGCAGCTGTTGTTGTTTTCAGAGCAGCTGTTGTTGATGTCTGAGCAGCTGTGGTTGATGTCTGAGCAGCTGTGGTTGATGTCTGAGCAGATGTGGTTGTAGTTGAAGCAGCTGTGGTTGATGTCTGAGCAGATGTGGTTGTAGTTGGAGCAGCTGTTGTTGTTTTCAGAGCAGCTGCGGTTGATGTCTGAGCAGCTGTTGTTGATGTCTGAGCAGCTGTTGTTGATGTCTGAGCAGCTGTTGTTGATGTCTGAGCAGCTGTGGTTGTAGTTGAAGCAGCTGGCGTTGTTGTCGGAACTGCTGTGGTTGATGTCTGAGCAGATGTGGTTGTAGTTGAAGCTGCTGTGGTTGTTGATGAAGCAGCTGTCGTTGTAGTTGGAGCAGCTGTTGTTGTTGATGGAGCCTCTGTGGTTGTTGATGGAGCCTCTGTGGTTGTTGAT
>NW_015117742.1:6618-7290 GCF_001443285.1 Poecilia latipinna
TTGTGGTCGCTGCAGCTGTGGTTGTCGGAGAACCTGTGGTTGTTGTCGGAGCCGCTGTGGTTGATGTCTGAGCAGCTGTGGTTGATGACTGAGCAGCTGTGGTTGTTGTCGGAGCAGCTGTGGTTGTTGTCGGAGCAGCTGTGGTTGATGTCTGAGCAGCTGTGGTTGATGTCTGAGCAGCTGTGGTTGATGTCTGAGCAGCAGTGGTTGATGTCTGAGCAGATGTGGTTGTAGTTGAAGCTGCTGTGGTTGTTGATGAAGCAGCTGTCGTTGTAGTTGGAGCAGCTGTTGTTGTTAGAGAAGATGTGGTTGTAGTTGGAGCAGCTGTTGTTGTTGTTGGAGCCTCTGTGGTTGTGGTCGCTGCAGCATTGGTTGTTGATTGAACAGCTGTGGTTGTAGTTGAAGCAGCTGTGGTTGTTGTTGGAGAAGCTGTGGTTGTTGTTGGAGAAGCTATGGTTGTAGTTGGAGCAGCTGTGGTTTTAGACGGAGCAGCTATTGTTGTTGTCGGAGAAGCTGTGCTTGTAGATGAAGCAGCTGTGGTTGTAGTTGTAGCAGCTGTTGTTGTTGATGGAGCCTCTGTGGTTGTGGTCCCTGCAGCTGTGGTTGATGTCTGAGCAGCTGTGGTTGATGTCTGACCAGCTGTGGTTGATGTCTGAGCAGCTGTGGTTGATG
>NW_015117742.1:14046-14498 GCF_001443285.1 Poecilia latipinna
GTTGGAGACGTTGTGGTTGTAGTTGGAGCAACTGTGGTTGTAGTTGGAGACGTTGTGGTTGTAGTTGGAGCCGCTGTTGTTGTGGTGGCTGCAGCTGTGGTTGTTGTTGGAGCCGCTGTGGTCGTTGTCGGAACTGCTGTGGTTGATGTTTGAGCAGCTGTGGTTATAGTTGAAGCAGCTGTGATTGTTGTTGGAGAAGCTGTGGTTGTTGTTGGAGCCGCTGTGGTTTTAGACGGAGCAGCTTTTGTTGTTGTCGGAGAAGCTGTGCTTGTAGATGAAGCAGCTGGGGTTGTAGTTGTAGCAGCTGTTGTTGTTGATGGAGTCTCTGTGGTTGTGGTCGCTGCAGCTGTCGATGTAGTTGAAACAGCTGTGGTTGTAGTTGTAGCAGCTGTTGTTGTTGATGGAGCCTTTGTGATTGTGGTCGCTGCATCTGTGGTTGTTCTTGGAGCAGC
>NW_015117743.1:0-10440 GCF_001443285.1 Poecilia latipinna
GTGTGTGTGTGTGTGTGTGGGTGTGTGTGTGTGTGTGTGTGTGTGTGTGTGTGTGTGTGTGTGTGTGGTTGTCCACGGGCATGTGTGAGTGTGAATGCTGGACATTGGCTGTCAGCAGATATTAACACAGGCTCGTCAAAGCAGAAGAGTGCACAAGGTGTGGAACCTCAAGCTGGGTTAAGTAATTGGATTCTTGTTCAATAAAAGCTGGGCTGAGAGTGGGTTTGCATCTGTGCATGAGGTAAAGGTGAGCAGGCATATATTAATGGAAAGTTATAATTATTTTGTGTGCAATGGATACTAGGCGGTGTTGTGTTGGGATGGTGAACAGCTCCATGCCGATGCTATGAAAATAAAACAGGTTTATGCTAGGTTCAGGTTCGGATGTCTGTTAACTGGACAACTTAATGTACAATCTGCAAATCTGAACTTGTAGTGAAGTGGAAAGAAGGAAAGCCTTTGTAGAAAGACAGCCAAATTAAATTAAGTCCTTTCCATGGTTTGTCTTTAGTCATGTAGGGGAAAGAGCAAATGTAGAAAGAGGTACTTATGTCAGATAAGACACGTCTTGCTAACACGGTGGTTGTAGCATCATGCTGTGGTTATAATTGTTTTACCTGGGACAACAGGAAGCAGTTCAGAGTCAATAGGAAGACGAATGGAGCCAAATACAGTGAAATTCTGGAAGATAACCCACTAGAAGCTGCAAAACAACAGAGACTGGGGTGTGGTTAGATCAAAACATTTCCAGGTATTAAAATGGCTCAGTCAAAATCCAAAAATAAATTCAATAGAGAGGGAGTGGAGCAGCTCAAAAACTCCCATTAGTTCTCTTCACCCAATCTCACTGTTTTGGAGTTATTTTGTAAAGAAGAGTGCAGAAACAAACACAGTGACCAGAGCTGCAAAGCTAAAAAGTTTGCACCTTTATTTGAAGTTTTGAACCAACAGGTCAACTACTAAGCCACAATCTTGAGAGCTTTGTACATAAGCTAATTAAATACCACATTTTATTTTTGTTACACTCAACTATTCCACGCTACTTTGCATCTGTATGTTAAGGCTGGGTGTGTCGATCTAAGTATGGATAATATCAATAGTATCGGTTTCAGAGCAATGTTGGCGTGATAAGATCAATACTACGTTCACAGTTTCTCTTCCATATGTCCAGCAAATTGCTCGATTTTCGCCACAGAGTTCATGCCGGACCATATGCAGAGATTAAAATGTCAAATATCAAGAGCTTTCAGTTTTAATTTGAGAATCTGCCTGCTTAATTTCAAATGTAATCTGTTTAATCCCCTCATAATTGCAGATTTATTATTATCTATTCAGCCAGGTGAAAAGCATCTTACTGGAACTCAAAAACATATATTTATGTAAAGATATATATTTACTTCAAACCTGAACTATGGCTGAATATTAATGATTGAAGGAAAATTTGTCTTTCTATTTAGGTTATATGCAGCTACAGATTCAGGGATCCTAATAAACAATTGTATAAAGTCACAAGGAAATTATGTTATTTCTATACTGCTACACTGTCTTCTATTGTAGTCCTTTAATGAAAAAAAAACACACTTTTCCTGCATTTTATCATAATCAACTAACTGAAGTTGAATGACCAGATAATTTAATTATATTTTTCAAAGTATTGCCATCAGTTTTAGTATCAGTGACGCTAATCCTGTATTTACCTGGTATTGGATCTATACCAAAATTCTCAGTATCACACACCCCTACAGTTGTTTACAAATAAAGTGAAATGATGCAAAATCACAAAAATGTTAAACGGTTCACGAGGCGGTAATGCCTTTTCAATGTACTGAAAGCGCACACCAAATAATCTTTAAGACCTACAGGATGTTCGTCTTAGGAACAGAAGTGAACACTTGCATTGAACCGCTGTCTTTCTTCCTCTCATTTGAGCTCAGACGATAACTCAGCCCCTCAGCTTCCCTCAGCTGCTCTCTGGGAGATTTCACACACACCTAATTCCAGATGGGACATGGAGTTTCTTGAGCATGTCCCGGTTCTGCCCAGAGACTTGCCTCCCAGCAGTGGCTCTTGGTTTCTCCAGTCCCACGGCGGCAGTCTCAGGAGGTGTTGCTGTGAGGTTTCTGGTTCACCTAACTTGCGCCTGTTGGTGTGAAGGACCTGCAGCCTGCCCTCCAGGCCTCCTGATATTCACATGCTGTCATGGCGGATGAGGCCATTTTCCCCCAGGAAGAAACTAATTCTGGTTATCCGTGTCTAGGACTTTATTCCTTCAGTTACTGTCCAAAAACCTGTGACCACAGGTGAGGGTGAGAACAAAGACTTGAGAGGTGGGAAATTAAAATTAGGCTCAGTAGCCTCTGCTGCCGCCTGGCCACAAAGACACTGCCACAAACTGACAGCCAATTTCATCTTCTGTTTCAAGAAGAAAGTCGTGTTAGATGTCAACGTACAGGTCAGCATCCTCACACTGGTGGGAAAAAAAAAAATCCTGCTACAATTAGACAAACATTTATTCTAAACACAGGATAAATTACAGATTTCCTTTCATTGGTCATTCAGTTTCAGGGATTTCGTGCACTGGGGATGACATGGAGAGACTCAATCACAACATTCTCCATTCCTTTCCTTCACTAAACCGTCATGACATATTACATGGCAGTTCTTTAGAAACCACACTAAAACGTAATTCTGGCAAGTTGATGATCACTCTGCCTGCTTTATGTTTATTGTCCACTTGGTGGCACAGTAGAGCAAATGAAGCATCATAGAGCTTCGTCTGAGTGGACCAGTTGGAATCACGGTAAATATTCACTAATCTTCTCCTTCTTAAAGAAACTCATTGGTAGCAGCAGCCAGTCTAAAGTTGTCTCGTCCACGGCCAAGGCAAACCTGTCAACCAGTTATATAAAAACTGAGGTAAAATGAAACCTGCTATTGGACTGTTATCCAAACATGCGTACAAGTTTGTGTCTACCGAGTGGGTTAAAGAAAACCCAGAATACATTTTAACCTTGTACACACAATTCTTGTTTTGTAAAGTCATTGATGCTGTGTAATGTATTATGATTTAAAATCATAAAAACAACAGTTCAAGTGAATCATTACATTCATAATTAAAATGACATTAATAGGATGTCAGGATGATAATGCTCACATTGAAACTTCTAGCCAGAGTTGTACGTGAAATACAATAATGATCTTTTCAAGATCATCAACTTGTGAAAATATCGATGAGAACATGCTAGAAGCTAGTACTTCTGTTAATGCTCATGAGGATTTCTCCACTAATTATTGAGAAGGCCATAAATTGTTTTTGACATGACGGACAAATTATATTTTTTAAAACTTTGAGTCCTTTTGCTTTATTAGGACTCAAAAGGTGCTGGTGTAAAGTAGTAGGCATCTTGGCATTATACTATGGGTATAATGCCAACATTTGTCATGGCTGTCAACTAAGTTCAGGCATAAACACATCTGAAAGCAAAAGGATGGAGAATGGAAAGCCAAAAGAGACAGGTTGTTACAGCTAGACTGCATTAAAATAAAAAAAAGGAAAAAAAATCTACGAGCATATGCTGCCAAATGTGTAATAATTACTATGTTTTGTTGTAGCTTCAGCTTCTGCAAAGCCAGACATTAAACGACATGAAGTAGATAAAGGAGAAAGACACTAAATGTTGATGGACGTAGTAAGTAGCAGGATTCCCAAAACAGTGATGGAGGCAGTGACTGTGTGACAACAATAAGGAGTGTTAGCAAAAATGCTTTAGCTACGTCCGCCAAACTGACAGACATGGGAGTGTCTCGGGCCGGACATTTCTGAAACACGTACAACAACGCACTCGTGTGCTGCTGATTTGTATCCATTTAATGGTGGGTGTTGTTGTGTCCTCTGACATTTCCATATTTTACACACCAACATGGTGGACAGGAAATTTATAGATTCAATAAAGTACAGTCGCTACTGTTATGTTTACAGCTTCTGAAGGAGGACAGTGACACGCCTGACAGTAATTCTGATGAGGATGATGATGATATGGACTGTGTGAACAGGACTTTGAGGCCTTTGTACTTCTGATTTTTGTGTCTTACAGTAATTTCCTACAGTTTGAACTGTAATTTAATAGGGTTTCCTTTGCTAATAAAAGTGATTTGAAGTCAAATTTGGATATTTCTTGTAAGCATTGTTACAATGATCTGTTGGAATAGTTTAAAAAAAATGCATTATTGTGATTTTGTTTTGCTGAAGTCAAAACATTTTCCTCCATGAGTTGTGAAAGTTACTGTGTTCAGACAAAAATCAAGATCATCGTGCAATTATTAGGAATTATCATGAAATATTAAAACATAAGGGGAAAAAAAATATCAGAAAATATTCTGGAATATTGAGGAATTATATTCCCTTGCATTTGAACTAGCTAAACAGCATATAGTTAATGCTTCTGGTAACTAGACCAATCAAAATGCTCAATGAAATATGTTGAGACAGCCAGCCAGTAACTGACTGTCGCTCATGTATAATTGGAAAAAAATAAATAAATAAAAAATGTTCACACAAATTACAAATCATCCGTTTGTGGTTGTAAAGATTTTTATCGTTACTATTGGCAACGATTCCTCAGCAAAAACAGCCATCAGTGATTTGGGAAAATGTGAGACAACAGTGACATGACAAAAAGTCGACACGTCTCTAAAATTAATGAAAAGACGTGACAAAAATCAGGCAGGGTGCAAAGAGGAGCCGTGGAAACATCATGTTTCCTACAAAGTCTGCTTGTGCTCTACCACAGTCTTCTTTAATCTCCATTTGTTCAGGCCAACGGGTTAGGATTGTGAGACAGAAGCTTTTTCTTCCAAAGAAAATATCCAGGTCTGGAAAAAATCTTCTAAAAAAAAAAAAACCTTGTGGGGGAATATTCCATTGTGTGATTTGTTGATCGACTCCCTCCAAGCAGAAGCGAATGATGAAACTGAATCAAAAGATGATTCAACAAAGTCTCCACTCTTATGCATTCGGTTTATTGCATGCACCCTTTATTTATGTATGTATTTGCTTATTCTAACAGATACATTTGTTATAAAATTATTCATCTTGGCCTCATTTTTCTTTTTTTTTTTTCACATCAAAATAAAAAAATAAAAAAAACCTGGCCCTTTTTCCTAGAGCGTGTAAACTTTTCTTGAGCTCCTGTGTCGTGCTGCATTCCAGATGGCCCAACACAAACATTTTAAAGAACAGCGGTCAGCCTGTACAGCCGAAGCAGCTCCGGTGTTTGAGTCGAGCTGGTTAAGCTCAAGGTAGAATCGTACACTTTGCCAGTCGGCTCTGCAGTGCACCAAGTCCTTAATTTACCTTCCAAATTCCCCAGTCTGCCAACCTCACGCCGCAGTCCTCCTGTGCATAAAACAACGCGCACATGTGCACAACACACCACAGCGAGCACTCGGATAAAATATGGAGTGTCTCTGCCTGTGTCCTCCCTCTCTTTGTCGCAAGCACACAGAGCTACACACTCAGTCCTTGTTTCCCGATGAACCCACTTCACCCGTTTGACGCACTCCATTTTAGCGGCCTTGAAAAGCTAAATGGTGTGAAGTTGAGTGTTGGTCCATCTGTCCCCTAGGTGTTTGGAAGGATGAAAAAGAGGGTGAGCGTCGGGAGGAGTAAGGGGGAGGGAAGGGCTGGAAGAAGAAAAAGGAAGGGAAGGATTGGGGTCAAGACCATTAATATGAATCACCAGCAGAACCCCACAGCGGTTCCATCTGTGGCTGTACAGCGCCCAGAAACAATTCACAGCCCGGAACAATGAGACATTAAAAGGTGAATGGGTGCACAACATATATATGCATGAACTCCGGACAGATTCCGCTCATGTTAAAGATTTCCATTACATCGCTATCTGTTCTCCATTATTGCGCCGAGGACAGTACGGTAGGAAGTGCAGCGTGTAAGTCAAATGCTGCTGTGTTCCTACGCAGTTCTCTGATTTCCTGCACTTACCATTTGACAGAATTGAAGGAAAGGCAGCGGAGAGAGGTTTTGTATATGTTTACTCAAAACAACGTGAGGTGGAAAGGTCAGACGGTTGGTGCTGAAATCAATGTTCTCCTCTTTTGGATACTTTAAAGATCAAATATCCTCAAGCTGGGACTTCTCTTTTTCTTTTTTCACCCCTTCTCTTTCTCTCCGACAGGGGTCAGAGAGAAACGTTTGTATTTCTACGCATATTAGGACTTTACATTGACTTCCATTCATTTTACCAACTAGGTGCCCAGTTTCTTACTCATCTCATCTGTTTCTTACCCTAACCTAAAGCAAAACTGAAAATGATTCAGATTGTACTCTAAAAAACTGAAATCTTGAATTTCCAACATGGCACACTGGATCATCTATTCTGATGTTGATCCCTTTTAAAACCCCACTTTGAAAATTATTAGGAAGCAAGAGCTTAGCCAAATGCAATAAAAAAATAAAATAAAACAAAATAAAACCTGGCAAAAATTTCCATCTGCTTTTCTAAGTGTTGTTTAGAAATTACTTTTGTGAAAATGACCTCTGGCTTCCAGTCCAGCAGACCACACAAGAGGTAAAACAAACTAGCAGAACAGGGAGTCTGAATTGCCTGCTCCTTCTTGCAATAAAAGGCTTCTTAAAACTCATTTCGCCAATAATTAATGTCTTGGCATTGCAGTGCCAACTTCCTAGGTGAAACAACCTGTGTGGAGCTGAGGACTATTTTAAGGACACAGCTTCACTTCTTCATCACAGGCTACCAAGAGGCTGAAATGTCATTTGCTACTACATGAATTATTGTCTTCTTCATGTTGTGAATCACAAGCTACGATGCCAGACACCAAAATAAATGAGCTCTTAATTTTTCTTATTACCGAAACTCCAACGATTGGCAAACCCCAGCATCTCTCCTTGATTAGGCATGGATCAAGCGATATTCTGTGCCATCCAAAAGTAATCATAACCCCATGAACATTTAATATTTCTTAGCTCTGTAATCTTTTTTTAAACATATGTGTATGGTGATCTCCAGTTGGGGTAAGATAAAGTGACTCTATTATTGTTCTCATGTACATTTCTCTTGCAGGGAAAAAGAGACAAGAATTGGTTTAAATATGTAAATAAAAGAAAAATCAACACAGTTGTACATACTCAAAAAGGATAGGGGGATCTGTTGATGGCACAGCTGCAAGTAGCACACTCTACAAATTTGGCCTTTACTAAAAATGGTGTGAAGAGGGACATTATGGATAGTCGAGTCAAGTTAAGTTTATTTGTGCAGCACATTTCAGCAAAAGTACTTTACAAAATGTATTCATGTGTTGCTTTAATGTATCAAAAGGGGGAGAAAAATTGTTTCAGGGTGTGAATACTTTTCCAAGGCGCTGGAGTCATAATGCTTTCTAAAGGTATATCACGTTCAGTTCTATGGAGCCACAAAAGCTTACAGTCTTTATGTAAACCCATAGTAACCATGAACATCTCATTAAAATGGGTTGTTCAGTTCAGTTTGAAAAATGCAGGAATGCAAATTGTATCTTTCAGCTTTCCTCAGACTAGAATAGGAGCATTTAAACATATTTATTCTGAAATGAAGCTGCCATTACCATGACTCAAACCACGCTCCACTGAAGGAGCGTCCTCTGCTTTCCCTGGTACCCATTAATCATTTTGGTATTACCTTGATTGATCTAGTTTCAATGACTTATAGTTGAAGTCCCCTGTTTTGACATGGACTTTCTAAACACGCTAAAATAAATAAGTATGTTTCCCTTTAGATGGTTTAATTTACTGTACGGCTCAAAGTATATATATATATATATATACTTTTGCATGGGGATCCCGAATATGAGCTGCTTCAACTCAGCTTAGATCACTTGGTCTTGCCATCGCAATTAATCTTCTTTCATCATAAAAAAAACAACAAAAAAACTTGTCTTACTTAGGACAAGAATTTCAATTAAACATTCAATAATCATATTAAAGATAGTTCACTAATCCCAGCTATGCTCCACCGCTTCTACAATTTGGGGGTTGACTTGTTTTCTGCCTTATCTTAATGTCAATGGATGGGTGACATCAATTTCAGAAGTCATAATGTGTGTTTTACATGCGGAGCGCATCGTGTCGGGCTCTTAGCATGCGGTTATCCACAACTCCAAAACTCCTGCAAGCTGAAAGGTTTGGATAGCCAACCAAATTAGCTTCCAGTTAGATTCTAGGTGTTTTAAGATAACATTAAGTGGCACTTTTTGTGTGTACAATTATTAAAGGTGGTCATAACAAATAGGGTTGCTCCCCCCCGCAACCCACTAAACAAAAAAAAAAAAATGCTGGGCAAATTTTTATATAAAAATAGATTTTATATTAGCACTCACCTCCATTTTCTTTTCTACCAGCATGCTGATGGTGTTTATTGATGATGAGATCTCGACAACTCAAATGATGAATCGCTCATCACGCCTTGCCCATTTACAAATATGCATTTTTACAACAACAGACCAACACCGCACTAAAAGGGACACGACATTTATTTACAAATTATAAACAAAACTGTTCTGGGAATTTCTTACGACACATACATAACCGGCTGTGTGTGTGTGTGTCATGCTTTAAATGTGTCATTATGCTTTGTCTTGTATAGTTAATGTATCACCAAATGACTATGCCATCGCTCTAATCAAAATAAATAAATTCAATGATTCAGAGAGAATATTAAATGCTTTCTCTTTTTTTTTTAACGTTAAGTATACGGCACATTGATAATGACTAAATGAGATGGAAAAACAAAGGCTCGTCACTATAATCTGATCATAGAGCATCTCGAACTGCAGCCCTTCATCTTACATGCGCCACGTCCCTCCATAAGTTTGCTCGGTAACGGATATGAGGAATAAATGACCTCTGTGGCGGAACGGGGGACAAATGATCGCAAACCAGGAGGCGATGTTGTACACGTAGGCTAAGTTTAGATCTCTCTCCGTCCAGGATGGTAAAAAACATTACCGGGCGTATTTAGGGAAGCTGTCAAAGCTTTCCTCTCCAGACTGTGTTCAATTCCAGCACCAGGGCCCCCAAGGGCTGGTGTCTGGGAATTAAAGCTGTCTCATTCTCTCCCACCCACCTGCCTGCACAGAAACTCACATAATCAAACACCCCTGTTGGCCACGACCCATCTGGTTTCTCTTTACGTCTGCGCTTCACAGTGTCTGATATGGGAGCGGAGCTGGTTAGTTGACAAAAATACATTTAATTACCCCCCACCAACCCACCTACCTACCTTCCCAGAAAGACGAGCAAAAAAAAAGGGACACACGCGTTGGGAGTGCGTGCACACACACACACACACACGCGCACACACACACTCCGTCTCAGAGCCTTTCACCTTGCTTTCTGGCCTCCCTGGCGTTTCATCACTTCTCCTGCTTCAACAGGTTTACGTAAGCGTCTTAGGGTGAGGAGAAATTTCACTCTGTTTGCACATACGGTATCTGTTCAGGCATGAATACACACAGACGTTCCCCCAGCATATACAATCTTCAGCCGATGCTCGTCCAGAAGCGGCTTTCAGGGAATGGGGAGAGGTCAGTTTGTGAAGTAGCCAGTCCGTTCACTTTAGCTTGTCAAAGTCTTCTTGGAGTGGATTGACTCTGACATGTCTGCTCAGCCTATCAATTAGGAGATGGTTACATAATGAGTTAGCTTTTGGTTCACTGGTCTGCACATGTGACATGAGGAGAACTAAGATGTGGGAGCAAAGCCTAGCGGTGAGAATTTTATTTTATTTTTTTTGTACTTTAGCACTAGTATTAGAGAAGCAAAATTACAAAGGTGCTGGAATATTAGATCTATGCATAAAAGTTCCAAATTAATTTATCCAAAATTGCTGAAGTTCTGTTTTTAGGTGACACAGAAACTGCTGTGCACTCACAAGGCTTTATAATTGATGCAGAATGTGCAGGTAATATTGCAACACAGTGAATTTTCATGCGTTCTGTAATGGAAAGGAACTTGGTCATAAGGCCATGACTTCGGCCTTGAGAGAACTAGTTTGCATTTTAATTGCATAGCATCAATTTTCAGTGCAAGCTTGAATCAAATGACTTTGTTTAACTTACATATTTTAGCTGTGCTGCCCTAAAAATTTGCTTTAAGATCTGCTTGTTGCACATTTAAGCTCGTCTTAGACCAATGGTAGGGCTACATATTTGTAATTTCTTGTGACACATAAGAAACAGATGAAAAATTGTTCCTTAAACATTTCTTACATTCCTTAAACCTTAAGAATTTAAGGTTCTTTCATTTCTGACATGTTAATTTTTTGGCTAATGCCAAATGTGAATATTCTGGTCTTATTTGTGGCTCGAGCAGCAAAAGTGCTGCGAAGGCCTATTGTTTTTTTTATGTTGATTATTATTATTATTATT
>NW_015117743.1:14036-14497 GCF_001443285.1 Poecilia latipinna
GCTGCGAAGGCCTATTGTTTTTCAAATGTTGATTATTATTATTATTATGATTATGATTCTTCTACCAAATGAATTGGCTTTTTGGGAGCTTTATCGTATTCAAAAAGTCCCCAAAGTTGGCGGACGCATCAAGACTACGCAAAATTTACATATTTTAAGGTCGATGCAAAAATCCCAACATAAATGGCTAAACAGCGCCCCCTAGAAAATTTCAAAACACCCTCCCCATTCGAGGCTACTTGCAGCGTTAATAATTTATTTCTAATTTTGTATAAAAAGGGCTTTAAGTGGTTAAATGAAAAGTCTGCTTAATTTGTCAATTTCTTACGTAATATATGTTTCACATCTTTTAATATTGATAATTATTGATCAGGTTTTAGTTTGAAATATATGAAATGCCGCCAAACTCAGTTGAGATTAAAAACCTGAAAATGCTGCTGTGCAAGTTACTCTTGTTGTTG
>NW_015117744.1:0-8970 GCF_001443285.1 Poecilia latipinna
AGGAGGTGAGTGTGGACAGGGAGTGAAAGCTGAGCAGGTTACAGTGACAGACTGATGCTCCTTCAGGTCAGAGGGAACATTAATGCTGGGCCTCCAAGGAGAATCTGTAATTCCACATTTATTAGACAGTAAATACAGTGAAACATACAAAAATATTCCACAAAGTCTCAACAGCTGTCAATTATTTTCAAATATGTTTTACTTGTACTAAACATAGAGAACATTTAAGCAGTCTTTTGCAGTGTTCAGTGTTACATCTTTGCTCCTGAAGACCAGAAAAAATGTCTGAAAAAAATATTTTATCGCCAATGGGTCATAATTCTGAAAAAGATGTTATTTCTATTATTTTTCTATTCATGCTGATTGCACAATAATTTCTAGATGATGTATCAAGTACAAATGTTAAAATGTTCTTTTAATCCACAACAACATATCTTTATGTCTGAAAAGGGTTGTACTAAGATACTGTACAAGTTAGTTTTTGATTTATACGTATGCAAAGGAAAATAGAAACCAAAGTTTTTGTTCACATTTTAATAAAAGTTCAAGCATTCTGTTTGAAAGAGTTTTACTCATATTGATTTGTACCCTGGTAATTATAAGTTTGAAATAATCTCTTAAATTATGAAAAATTGATCTGACTTAGCTCCATATTATGTTATGGTGTAGAGATAGAGGGCCAATCCAATCGTCAAATTGTGAAGATAGTTTTAAATTATCTTTTTATTCAGTACAGCATTTTATAGCAATTGAAAGTAAAATATTAACATGAAATGGCACTATGTGTCTGGAAAATACTTTTACTGTGCCACCCCTTTAATGTACTGGAAGTATTGTTAGTACTTTAGAGCAGCTCTGAAAGGGTCTTGACTTGAATCTGAGAAACAATCTGCTGAGGGAGCAGCAGGGTGCAGATTTCTCAAACGAAAACATTTTGTTGAAATAAAGTTGGAAACATGAAAAAAAGAATATCAGTAATCGTAACAAGGGATTGTGTAAAGCCAATAAAAATATGTCATTTTAAATAATTACAATTAATTATTAATACATAGTTATTGGATCATTTTTAAACAGAATGTAAATAAAATAAAATAATGTATACTTTTTTGCAAAATTGATAGTCCTTTCAAAGGTGTCCTTTAATGTTTTTTTTTTTTAATCTTTTGAGAGATATCATTTCCTTTCCCATTTGAGACAAATTTCTTGGTTAAAGAAAAGTTATTTCAATCAGGGAATGAATAATTCTGAATAACATTGTACATAAGTATCATAGTACATTAAAAACAAAATCTTTCTTACCTTTTACTGTTATGTGAAGAGGCTCACAAACAGCGTTTGCTTTGAATGCTCCCTTCTCAAGGCGGAGGTAGTATGTGTCAGTATAACTGGTGTTTAAATCAGGAAACACAGTGGTGCAGTTTTCCTCATTCAGGTTTCCAATCATGTTCAGTGAATATTTGCTAACTGATCCATCGCTTTTGAAAATAAGAGGGTTTGGGTTGGAGGTGATAACTGTGGTATTTTTAAACCAAATTCCAAGGATCGGATTGGGGGGGTTATAGGTGGATTCAGTTACATTGAAGCTACATGGGATTTGCAGACAAGATCCACTCAGAGCTTCAATCTGACGAGGCACGTTGACAAACATGAATGAACTGGGACAATCAGCCAAATTACCTGTAAAGACAGACAAATGATGTAAATGATGTGGAGCAAAACACCGTGAAGAGACAGTTCATGATTGATAAATTAGAGTTCAGCTGCATCATGTTACATGTGAAGGCTTCAAATATAGATCAAATATTTCAGACAAGAAAAAAACTGAACAAACATCTCACCTGGAAGAAAGACACTCAGTAACATGTTGACTGTCAGCAGGTTCTCAGACAGACTCTGATAGACGTCCATTGTTTCTAGACAGGTCACAATTTACATACGTAACTCTGTCTGACTATATAAAGTCACCAAATTTATATAGCCAAATCAGTCAAACAGTTTTGTTTGACTGATTTGGATAGTCAAACAAGTACAAAGCAGGACGTGAAATCCTCTTACCCTGAGTAACAGCTGGCGCAGCAGTGATCCAGTATTCTAGTTGACAATCCAACGAATGAAGCAGAAACTATTTTGCCAGAGGTGTAATGTTTGGTATCAAACTTACAATGAAAGGGGGGAAGGATGATACAATCATGAGGAACTAGAGCTGATTTGAGCTATTCAGGCAGAACTGAACAAAAGAAGCAGGTACAGCAGCACTGCAACACAGTGATAGAAGAAGACACCACCAACACTAGCAAGGCGAGAATAAAGGCTTTGGAAAAAATGAAAAAAAAAAAAAAAAAAAAAAAAACTTTTGTTTCTCAACACGATGTGAAGCAAAGAGTTCTGGGACGTTTTAGAGAACATTACATGTTTGAGGAAATGACAGTTTTACTCATTTGTTGCGACATGTTGTCATCCTGATAAGGTGAGCTTCTTGCAGTCCAGATGTGATTATTACTGAAAAGGTAATAACTACAAAAGAGCCACTGAATTCTGGAAAAACCAAAGTCTAACATGAAAACTGCAGCATCATTTAGTTTCCAAGCTTTGCCTGTGGGTGGTTCAATCTGAGTGTGGAAGTGCTAACTTCCCAAAGAGGACAAAGGGAGAAGATGAAGTGCAGTCATCCGTGTAGCTACTTTTCGTGACAATGTCAACCTGTGCTCTACATGTTGGGCTTTCGGTTTGAAAAGTTCATCCATATATCAATTATTTAATATTATTTTTAACTGCAAAAAATAACATTTGCAGTTTGCTCTCTTTTTGCTTATCTATCTCACAAAATCTATTTTAGACTGATCATGTATGTCCCCACATAATCAGTTAAGTACGTTTTGACTCAATGTCCTCAGAAAACCTTTGAAGAAAAACACCATACATGTACAATATAAGCTGATTTAAGTAATTGCTCAATCACCTCCCTGAAGTTGTAAATATGTTACACATTTGGTGTTTCATCCATACGCAAACTTTCTATTTACAAATCAGCATTTGTGGATTTTGAAGTCAGTATTCATACGAAGGAATGATTAAATAACTTTAATTTTCAGGAATAGAGATGATGCAGGTCATCTAATGATGACACCATTTTAGAATAAGATCCATATCATTTTAATTTATTTGTACCCCATCCTTCACCCTGTATCTTCATTTTCTTTAGTGTTGCAGGCCTGACATCAAAAGTGACTAAACGAGACATGTCTAAAAAAAGTAGGAATCTGGATTAAAGTATATTTTTTGAAGTTTGAAGAAAATATGACAGCTTTGGAAGGTGGAATACCACAGTCCCCCCGTTTGGATTGAAACAGTTCTTATGCTGTCATAAAACTGACAACTAATTTTGACACTGACTACTTTTAAGGTGGCTAAACGAATCTCTGCTATTTTCCATTTCAAGTGACAGTAAGAGTTAACCCATAATTATCCTTTGCGTGTGAGTAATTTAGGAACCTGTATCCTTTTCTGGACTATTCTTCTCTTCCTTATCCACAAACTATCCAGAATTCAACAGCCCATCTTCCAACATAAAAACACAAAGCTCCCCTCTTGGCTTCCCTCAGTTCAGCATGCAGTCCATTTTACAATCAATTTTCTCCTTTTCATCATATTTAAATGATCTATTTAGCATTTTCACTCCAGTCAGAGCATTCCAATTGACAAACCAGCTTTTTTAGCCATCATGAGGTAGTTATATTCTTATTATTTAGTCAATGAAATGAAAAACACAAATTTTAATTTGCAGATATTCCACCTGCCTCTGAAGATTTATTACATGACACTTTTGGTACTTTAATAGAGGTTATCCGGACCTAATGAAATTACTACGCCAGAAGAAGCCAAAGGCAAAGAGCTAGATTTAGTTGCATTTATTTTTGATTTATGAAGCACAATTTTACAGCAGATATCATCTTAAAAAAAACAATATGACAAACAGATCAAATATATAATCAAATAAATCCAACACATTTCATTTGTATAAGCAGATCAAAACTATGTACAAAGGATTTGATTTAATTCTGGCTATAAAAGAAACGTAGTCGAAAGTAGTTTGACTGCAAACTGCTGACATGGTAATCCTGGAATTGAACATTGATTTTAATAATCCAAGGATCAAGCGATCTTTACTTTTATCTGGAAGAAAAATAATGTAGAGGAAGCTCAGTTCACTAAACATTTTCAAAGTTTTCAAAAACAAATTTGTCCTTTATGAATGAGAGTCAGTGACGGATGTTATGTATTCAAAAATCTTTCCCAAATAGCCTTGATTTATTTTTTTCTTACAAAAAAAAACATCTGTTTCTGATCTGAGAAAAAGTTGAATGTTAAAATCGTTGGAGAAAATGGATTACAGACCATAAAAACCTGAGGACCTGCAGGTTAAAAGAAACAAATCCTCTTTTCGTCTAAAGTGAATTCATGACACAAAGCAAAAGTAAAAAAAAATTTCTTATCTAATGATAAACATTACATTTTCTTCTCTTCAGTGTATTTCTCTGGACTGTCAGCAGCCTGTGTTGAGACGTTTCCTGGTTTTGACACTTTGACCTCTGCGTAAACCGTCTCCTGCTGTTCATTGTCATGCAGTGGAATCACTGCTGCTTTAGGTGTCTTCCTGATGATTCTGATTTCCCCATAATGCAGTTCTTCCTTTTTCTGAAATGTCGGATTCTGAAAACCCACTCGACTCTGCAGGGGAAAAAAAGAGCATGTAACAAATAAAATCTCACTTTAATGCTTTCCACAAAGGATGAACGTTCCCCCACCTGAGTCTCTTGTGGCGCTGAATGTTTGGTCTTAAAAAACCTGCAAGACATTAGAAAGCTGTCAGAATAATGGTGCTGTGTTTCAGGTGACAGCACAAACAGAGAGAGTCAAGACTAACATGCAAAAAATATTTGTAAAAGATAATTAACATAATTCAATCCCATTTATATCTGGTTAGCTTGAAATATTGTTGGAAATTCAAGCAATGTCATTTTCATAAAACAATGAAGAGAGAGTCAGTGGACATTCCCCGTACTTGCAGTATTGCTGCGGCCCAATGTGAGGACCAATTGGGCTGAAGGTGTCAGTTCTACTACCGTGTTTCTTAGCAAGAGGTATAAAGGACTTCAATGCTGTTCATCCCAAACAGGTTCCCAGAATGCATTGCAGCAGTATGTCTTAGAGATAGCTGCTTAAGCAGTGACAATACCAGTGGTAAAAGAATAATCCACAGTGGCTTAGGGAGTGGTACAAGGTGTGAGTGGAACCAAAGCACAGACACTTGCAGGTCAAGCTCCCTATTAATCTCCATTCTCCGTGTTTTATTGTGTTCACCTAAAGGAGGCTCCAGAAAACTTCAGAGACTTTGTTTTAGTTCTATGATGCCCAATTCCGGACCTCGAGAGCTACCATCCTGCACATTTTAAGCTACCTTAATATAGCAGGTCTTGATGCTTAATTCCATTTTTTTTCTGAAATCCAATTATTTCTATGGTCCTTGATACGACTCACTGAATGATGCGATCAGACTTCTGTGTGAATCGTTTAAGATCCCAAAATGACCCACTTACATGGAAGAAGAACATAGATGTCACACAGCAGCACACTGTTTAGAGAAGTAATAATGGATGCAGCTATATATGAAGCGATCTCTGTGACATTACTGGGAGTCAACAGTAATGTCACAAAATCATAATACAGAGGAAGTCAATAAAAAGGAAGAACAACTAACAGCAACGGTCTTTTGCAGAACTGCAATTTCTGTCGAGAAGCTTGTTTGGATGTGTAGTCGGAGCCAGGAGAGCGGTGGAGTTGTCATGTGATGTGCTTCAGTGACCCAGACTTATTTCATAATTTCATAATTATATTTTCCAGTTACTGTTTATGTCTGGAACTATTACATCTACTGCAGAATAATAATGCACAGTTCACAGCAATGATGTAAAATTTGGATGAATGTAGCATGTCCGTTCTGATAACAGTTTCTTTCAAAACTACATGTTACTATAAATAAATTATACACTATAGGGTTCCCATCTAGTACCACATACAGAAGGGGCACAAATCTGGTTTTATTGGGGCTGGAAAGATCGGAAGTGGGCTATTCATGCTGTCGGGAAAAAGTCAGATATGTGTTGCCTATGGGAAAGAAAATTGGATTCGGTGGTAGGATGGCAACTCCTGGAGACTAGACTTGTGCAACCATGTTTTAGGTAATGTGGTAGTCAGCAACTACTGCCTTAGGATCAGGTAGGATCTATGCAGTTGCAGATTCACAGTAACTTCAGTTGTTCACATATTCACACACTGGTAGTGGTAAGCTACACTGTACCCACACGTATTCTTTTTAAATTTCTGTCTGGCTACATGATCAGACAGAGACGTAGGAGTCTCTATATCCAGATGGAACCCTTTCTCATTATCGATGAAATAGTTGGCTCAAACTCCCTCCTCTCTCTGCTTTTTGTTTCTGCTCTACATCCACAAAGCCTCCATTTACAACTCTGGGAATTGAGTCTGTATGTCAGGTATAATTTGAACTGTTGAGATGCTAACAGCTGCTACCAGTTGTGAAAACATTATCTTGTTGCCATAGATATGCATCATAGAAACTGGGTAAAATATAAAAAAGGAAGAGTAAAAATCATAAATCAAAGGAGATGATTATCCAAACTTGCATTTCCTCGAGCAAATGAAATGACGTAAAGAAGTTTACAAAAAAAATGAACATTAAAAATAAATCAAACCAACAACAAATAAATAAACCAACAATCTGTCACCGAGAGTGATTAAATTCTATCAACAATCTGAATAAATATCTATAACAACATCTGCAAAACTTAAGTCTGCCATTTTGAGCTTGGTATTAATTTACTGACATAATTTACTGGTTTACAGATGTAACATTTCCTGCTGTTAGAAAACAACAAATGTAAAATGAACAAAATACATCCTCATCTAAAGCTTCTTCTATAACTCAATTTTGATGTAATACTTTAAAACCAATGTCTTAACTGGTCTAATACTAGATAATTGAATCTATATAAAAGTTTAGAGTCTCATCTCAAGATTTTTAAATGTAAAACTCACCAAATAGACACAACCAGAAACACAAGAAAGCAGATGACCACAATGATCCCCACCGTGACGGGCACCAACAGATTTTCACCTTGCAGAAAGAAAACAGAGACAAATCTATTACAAATAATTACAGGCAGCTATTTCTCAAAGTAGGCTGTGAAGCAGAAAATAATTACCTTTCGTAATAACTAGTATAACTGATGATATTTTGCTACCCAGATCATTTGTAGCCAAACAGAAATACTGTCCTCCCTCAGTGACTGTGATGCTGGATTGTCCTTCAGAGAATGTTTTGTTGTTCCAGAACCAGGTGAATCTGGGTGGAGGTTTGGCTCTGCTGGAGCAGCTCAGCTCCACCCAGCTACCTGCTGACACCAAACCTGATGGACTGATGGATGCTGAGGTGTTTCTAGGAGCATCTGAGGAAAATGAGACACGTGAACTTTATGGATCACAAACAGCTGAACCATGACCTGCTGACAGGATCACTTACATGAGACACTGAGAGTCATTTCTGTCTCTGCTGTCTTGTTTCCTCCAATCACATAATATCTGGCAGAACAGCTGATGTTGTATCCATCATGTGTGTCTGACAGAGTGATGTTCTCCTGGATTTTAGTTGTTAAGGTTTCATCTGTGTTTTCCTCTGTTTGTCTGAGAGAGTCTTGTTGGAGAGTCCAGGTGAGTTCAGGAGGTGAGTGTGGACAGGGAGTGAATGCTGAGCAGGTTACAGTGACAGACTGATGCTCCTTCAGGTCAGAGGGAACATTAATGCTGGGACTCCAAGGAGAATCTGGTGATTCACATAAAAATATAAGTTTTACGAAAAAAATATATAAGGAATATTTTGGTCCAACCATAACTTTACTTGGAGCATTGAGCTTCAAAATAACTAACTCAGATCATGTTATTCTGTGTTGCTTTGTTTTATAAAAATGATCTACATGACCTTGAAGCTGCAGTAAGTGACGGTTATAACATATATTTTACATATTTGCTAAAACTGTCATCATGTCCTGGCAGTATAAAATGAGGGAGATGGTCTGAAAACAATTAAGCTCCTCTGCATTCTCTGTTGTCCTACTGTCCTCTGCAGAAATGCATCACTCCCAGTAAGATACAACCAAGGAAGGTCTCTGTAGTCAGTCAGGCTTGGGTACATGCTGGTCACAACCTTCCTCCACACAAAGCGTACTGTGGATCAAGGTAAATATTACTGGTGTGATGTAGCTGTGTTAATGGCAGAGGAACAGCCTAATGATCCAGGAAAACTTTCTCACTTTGATGACAGGCTGTAATGTGATGCAGAAGCTGTGGAGGGAGGAATGTAGTGCAGCAGAGAACAAGGGAAAGTTAGATGTGTGGTTTCCTTGTTCAACATGTCAGGATAGGTTTTTTCAGAACTCCCTACTTCATCTTTAAAGCTCAGTCAATCAAGCTCATGTAAGCACTGCTCACACCCTTCCCCTTACTCTCTGCTACGCTACAGCTCCTCCCCAACAGTGGAGCTAGCTGTAAATGTGCAGGCTAGTAAGAATGATGACACACAGTGCAGGTAGTTGGAGACAAAAGGACTCTGGCTAAAAGAACATCACTGATGGTCAATGTCTCCCACTACCGGCATGAAGCTGCTGCTGTCTGCTTGAGTGACAGACTGAAACATCCCAGGTGCAGTAAGGAGATTTATCATAGATCCTTCCTCCCAGCCGCTGTTAGACTTTACAACCATCAAACTCAATAAATGTTTACAAACATGCTGGTATCTGTATAACTTTACTGTCGCAGTTTTTTCTTGTAACTATTTGTCAGTAGTTTGTTTTCTAATGCAGTGGTCCCCAACCCCCGGTACCAATTGGTACCGGG
>NW_015117744.1:13074-14495 GCF_001443285.1 Poecilia latipinna
GGTACATTCAGGATTTAGCGGGAACACCAACATGCAGGAGTCTTATCTGACCATCCGCCCCAACCCCCGGGCCGCAACAAAATTTCCATGTCTTGACCGGTCCGCGGTAATAAAAAGGTTGGGGACCACTGTTCTAACGCACAAAGAGACATACACATTTGGAACTGTTTGAATTAAAAAACTCGGTTAACAATCTTCTGGACTGGAAAACAGTATGTTTTATGACCACATGGTATTTAAAAATGTATCCGTATTGTTATTAAATTTTCTCCTTTCCTATGTATTTCATGATCATATCTTTCTCTGAATCAAACTGCTGTAATTGTCATTTCTCTGCTATTGCACAATAATTTCTATTCTATCCTAATCAGTTTTCCTCTAGTGGTACATTGTTTCTCCACAAACACAAACAGCTGGAGCAAAATAGCTGTCAATAAACATGGTCATCAGTGATATCACCTTCCTACTGTCTGGTTGTTTCTGACTGGGTTGCATTTCTGTAGATAGTAGTAGGACCACAGGGAGGAGGCAGAGGAGCTTGACTATATTTACTTTGTCAGATTATTTCTTTCAGAATTAGACAGATTATCTGTCTCTTACTGCCAATACAAAGTGATAGTTTAAGAAATATCAAAACCGTATATTTTTTTTAGTAAAAGTTACCAAATGCAGCTTTAAGGAAACACATGCTTTGAAAGAATCTGAGACAAGAAGCAGAAAACCATTACCTTTGATTCCAGCACAAACACTGGATGACGTTTCATTACCCAAATCATTTGAAGCCACACAGTAATACTCTTCTCCCTCAGTGGCGTTGAAGTAAGCCGGTCCCACAGACACATTAACGGCTCCATGTTCGCTGATCCTGAACCAGGTGAATCTGGGTGGAGGTTTGGCTCTGCTGGAGCAGCTCAGCTCCACCCAGCTACCTGCTGACACCAAACCTGATGGACTGATGGATGCTGAGGTGTTTCTAGGAGCATCTGAGGAAAATGAGACACATGAACTTTATTGATCACAAACAGCTGAACCATGACCTGCTGACAGGATCACTTACATGAAACACTGAGAGTCACTTCTGTCTCTGCTGTCTTGTTTCCTCCAATCACAGGATATCTGGCAGAACAGCTGATGTTGTATCCATCATGTGTGTCTGACAGAGTGATGTTCTCCTGGATTTTAGTTGTAAAGGTTCCATCTGTGTTTTTCTCTGTTTGTCTGAGAGAGTCTTGTTGGAGATTCCAGGTGAGTTGAGGAGGTGAGTGTGGACAGGGAGTGAAAGCTGAGCAGGTTACAGTGACAGACTGATGCTCCTTCAGGTCAGAGGGAACATTAATGCTGGGACTCCAAGGAGAATCTGGGGTTTCACATTAAACAAACATTTAAAATAATAAATATCGATTTACAGATTATTGTGTATG
>NW_015117745.1:0-14481 GCF_001443285.1 Poecilia latipinna
GTGTGTGTGTGTGTGGCTTTGTATTTGATACATTATAAGGAATAATTTCCTAACACATACTATATATGTAGTTTTGGTTTGCTTCTCATCTGTAACAGGGAGCAAATGTTTGGTTTACTCAAAAATGTCCACCGACCAATACGCAGATCTACACCCATACATACAGCAGGATACTAATTAGAAATCTCTCTTTTCAGAGAATTGTCTGGAGCTGCCTGATGAAATTTAGAAACAAGCAGGGTATTTTAAAATGTAACTATTTAATTTCATTACCCATTACTTAATATTATAAATTGCTCCACATAGTACATTTATTTAAAAATAAAAGTTTTAGTGACTTGTCTTTTTCAAGCTCTGAGGTGCTTTCGCTCATGTTTCTGAGAGTTGGTGGAAAAAGGTCCATTGAGCTCATGGTAGTAAATTCTGACCGGCAGACTAACCTGCCGCTGGTGAACATGTCAATCTTTGTCAATCAACAGCCCACGAACAGCGCCCCACGCAACCCATTAAAACCAATTTAGCCAGAGCGCCACAGCTCAGAGGTCCACGAACAGTCAACCCATGGTGAATTAATGATGGATTTTCAAAACTTTGGTGGTTTGACTTGATTGCTGGGTATTATTTCCAGCACCTACAGTGTCATTCATGATTACGTGCTGAAAAGGGAGCTCAGCGAGAGATCATTTTTGCAAATTCTATCCGGTCTGGGTTTTTCTTCCTGTTTTAGTCTTTATAAAGTAGTTTAGTTGTTGCTGTAAGTTACCGAAGAAACTGACTGACGGAGTGTTTTCTTCCAGTAAGGTATCATTTACCTTTTTCCTGCTTAAAAGTAAATTATTTTCCCATCATGGCCTGACATTCCGCAAAACTCTTCTAATTTTGAACCTATGTCGGGGGGCAGTGACAATTTTGGAGTTAGTCCAAAGCACCCTATAAATGGAAAATCCTTAGATCTGTTTTATGAAGAACGTGTTTTACACTTTATGCTTTATGCAGAATTGGTGCTCATGTAGAAAACTGCTTCTACTTCTGATTACCTGGCAAAAAAAATGTTAATGAAATCGGAGCCTCAGAAAGCCAGACTAAGTCAAGTGAGAAATTTTAGAGCTCAAATCAAAGTTGAAATCTGAAGTTATTGTTTTCCACTTTTTTTTTCAGCTGACATCTCTGTGGAAGTTTCAAAGTATGAAAAAGTATTTTCACGCGTTTTCTCCAATGGGTTTGGGTATGAACAGACCTCAAACTTGAACGCTCATTTCAAAGTAGCTGGCAAAAGTCTAAGTTACACCAAGCTTGCAAAAATATTGGTTCAGACCTGATCCCAGCAAAACTACATGGCGCTGACAGGAAGTCAAGCTTTACTTGGCAACATCAACCTTTAACTCTCTACACTGCATCAACAACAGACGACATACTGTAACTCTAATTCCTAATAGTGTAACTCTCCCAGAAAATGAGGACGAATTTCGTTCATCAATCCGCTGCTTCAAATTCAGCGGAATAATAGCTAACATTTTCAAGGCTCACTAAAAGTACCACCAGCTGACAATGCACACTTTATAAGATCCAATGTGTGAACACAATGAGGTGGTGGCGCTTAAAGACCTCAGTTGTGATAAAGTCCAGAGTGCCATCGACTTGTGAGAGTCGTTTATCACTCCTTACCGATTTAATTGAGCTTGTGATTTCTCCTTCTGTACTCATGGAGTATGAAAATAACGTGACATTTTCGCCACTTGTAAATCATAACGTAAAGGATAAAATAATGTCTGGAACAGCAAAAATGAAGAGCCCGGCTGTAATTAACCTTAATCAACACAACAATTTGATAATCTTACCCTCCAGTGTGCATTTACCCACAACATTTAGCAACCTTTTCTTCTTGCTGTTGCAGCCACGTGACTGTGCATATTTAACCCTGACTGGGTGTAATGAATATTTGATGGAATATATGATCAAACTAAATTTAAATGTGCTTCCATTCCATGCATGCTCTGTATGTTTGTGCAGAGGAGGAGGAGAGGAGGGGGTCGGGGGGTCTCGTGTGATGAAATCTTCGGAATCTGGAAATGTGCCGGCCTTCGTGCCATCACACCCGAGCGTCGAGTCTTTCCGCCGGTCCGCTCAGCAGTGAATTAGCATCACATTCAAGCCGCCGGGAGCCTCATTCATAGCTGTGACAATCTATTCTCAGAGGTGCATGCTCCTTTATCCGCTGTGGCCTGTGTGTGCGTGTGTTATTGTGTGTCTGCCTGCTATAATAAGCCTCTGTCTCTGCTCCCTCCCGCCAGCCTTCCAGTTCCACTTCTCCGGGAGATGCGGGTGGAGGAGGAAGTGACCTATATAGGCTGCATCTCTCTCTCTCTCTCTCTCTCTCTCTCTCTCTCTCTCTGTCGCTCTAGTCTGCACCAGCTTCCTGCGTCTCAACCATGTGTGCGCGTGAGAGAAAGAGAAAGTTGGAAGAGCGCATGAATAATTCAGCGGATGCCTGAACACGACCGCCTTCAATAAAACCATCCCCCTTAATGAGTCTTAATGACAGCCACGGCGTTGAGACAATCAAAGAGTGTGTGTGTGTGTGTGTGTGTGTGTGTGTGTGTGTGTGTGTGTGTGTGAAGGCAGTGCGTGGGTGGGTATAGCATGGGGGAACATTGATGCCTGAATAACGGTGTGCATGTGTTGCAGTTCATGTGTTAGCTACAGAGCTGCCTTTGCCCCAGGCTCTGTCAAGGTTGCCCTGGGTAATACTACCTGAGACTTTGAAAAGAACATGAAAGCCGACTGCTCAGCAGGGGAGGTGAGAGGAGAAGCTTGCTGGGGTGGAGCATTTGAGGAGAAGAGTAGCAGCAGCATCCTCATCTCCCTTCGGCTCTTCGGGGTGTGCGTGTGGGTTTGAACTCCAGAATTACTTCATCCTTCCTTTCCCTCTTGGTGTTTACAGCATCAGTTTTTTCTTCACTCGCCTGTCTTTGACCACGTGACTAGAACCCTCTCCTGCATTTGTAGGTTTTGTTTTTTTTTTTGTTTTTTTTTTTTTGTCTGCAGTGAAACATAATACACATAATTTACTTTTATTTTTGCTTCAGAACATATTTGGCAGCCTTACACAACTCTTGTCACCTCTGTTTAGGACCGCAAAGGTATGAAAATATCCGACTCCGTGTTACATCACGGAGTAACTACATGTCTTGTGTTGATAGTACCCATGATCAGAACCTTAAAGCCTTTTGGAGTTACTAGTGGAAATTCTTCACGGAAAAAGAGGAAGTCCAGTTGTTGCTTTCTATCTAAGCAATGAACTATGTTTATTGCCAATTCCTTTTGCTTGCAAATAGTCCACATTCATAAACTTCTGAGGCAGGAAATCAATTCTTTTTGCTCTTTTTATTTTGCTATAACCAATATCAACTTGTGAAAGAAAGGCTGGTGTTTGGAGACTCGAGTCTGCAACTTAGACTCGAGCAGCCCTTAAGTCATGACTTCAGAGTTGACTTAGATCCTCGCGTTAAAGCCTTAAAATTTATTAGTGCGATTACGTTTATCCCCGCTATTAAACGCACATTTTATAAAGACTTGTAATAGTTGGCTCAAATAAAAGTCACCTATGTGATTCATTGAGGAACATTCAATTCATTGCTTTCTTTGAAAACAGTTTAATAATTATATTTTTAGTAGAGAACAATACCTAATTAATTTTCATAAAAATTCACAGCTGTTAGTGATTGTTTGTTCTTGTTAAATTGAATGAAAACTAAGGATAATTCATATTCACAAGTTAAATTAGGCATAAGGACAATACTCTGAATTCATTACCTTCAACAATGCAGCGTAGGTAACAGAGTAGATGGCAGACACTCGATGAGAGAATGCTAATTTCACTTGGGAACTTGGGGTGAAAGACTTAATTTCAAGCAAATGACTTGGCATCATCTCTGCAGTTTTCCTACATGCACTTGTCCCTATGAAGGTCATGATTAGGGTTTACTTTTCTGTACTCTGTGATTTTCTGAGTTTTAAGTTTATCTGCTTGCTTTCTTTTCTTTCTTTCTTTTTTAGACTTTTAGACGAAGCACATCATTTTCCCTAAAACACAAAATCCAACCTTTACAAAAAACATTGATAACGGAAGAAACACTGCTTCAGCTTCCAGTCTTTCTGTTTCATCTGGAATCCTTTACAAGCTTAGCTCAGCTTAAACACTGGCTGTTGAAAAACAGCATGGTCAAAGCAAAGCGTTGAGTTTGTGAAGCAGTAAAACTTTTTCTTTTTAATATTTCGCACGCAGTTAACCAGAGATGCACAGAATTGTGGTGTGAGGCAAATTATCAACGAGTCGCATCAAAAATTCAGAGTAAGCATGTTGGCAAAATGCTCCAGATGAAGACAGCATCCACTATTCCTGGACAAGCACAGCGAAAGTGTACAGTCACTTCATTGTGTTGTTGACTTTGCAGCAATCCCTCACACTTAGCATGCATGCAGCAACAGGCGAAAGGGAAAAAAAAAATCCCCTTTAACAGGGATAAACCTCAGCCAGAACCTCCCTCCAGAGATGCGCTGTTGCTAATGAGAACGCCAGAACACAAAGACTATAAAAACCTTAAGTGAGAACACAAAATGTAAAACCGAAACTGCAACAAAATGCAATTTTCATCAGAAAATGAAAACAACACACACACAAAAAAAGAAAGTTCTGCAGTGTTGTAATGCTGTACTGTTATCACTAAAATACGCATCTGACATTTCATTAGGACCCGAGGAAGTGTGATATTCTTGTGCAAAAAGCACATGAATATTACCATTGAAGGAACATCATCTGCTTTCGGTGTTGTCTCTGTCTCTGCAAAACTGACATGTTACACTGAGTAGGTCTGAGTAAATGTTGTGCAAAGGCAGGAAAAGAGTAATTTCACCACATAGAATCTTAAAAAGATCACTTTAATTTGACTTGATGGCAGAATGAAAACACATCTCTTGGCTGTGGTACTTAATGACACAGCCCATCTCAAGGTCTGTCTACATACTTGTTAAATCAAATGAGTGTTGGAATCAAATTTCTGTTTTGTTCCCATTGGTTCTTGAAGTCACCTCCGTCAGCTGCCACTTTGCTTTTTATTCAGTGTTACGCAGAAGATTAGCAGATGTCGTAGAATTTTTTGTTTTCAAATGTATGTTTTACACCTCTCTCAGCCAGCTTGATACGAGGTGCTTTTATAAATACACTTTAATTCATTTGCATATTACACACAATTTCCCACAGTGACCGAGACAAAAAAAAGGTTTCTCGTGTGTTTTGACATCAGAAACTGAAATGTCGGATTTTAGCAAGCGTGGATGGATGGATGAAATTAGTCCATATTTTTTCAGCATTTAGGTTTAATTCCATCCCGACTTACAACCTGTGCTACGCTGTGATTATTGCCTCACATTATTTACCCTGATACAACCACTGACGGTGTTCGAGAGTGTTTATCAATAGTTTTCCAACAAGTAAGAGATGCAAAAGTTCCCTGTCTCATCCTAAACTATGTGCCCTCAAACAATCCTGCCAATCAAATCTACAGACAGAGTGTCAACCTCAGGGCATGTATCGCTGTCAGAATCAGCAAAAGAAAAAAAAAAAAAAAAAAATAATGCATTTTGAGGAGTCAGTTCAGAGTATGAAAACACGTTGAGCAATGTTAAAAAGTAAATAAAAATATGGAAAGCTGAGAGGAATATTGTTATTATTTATTTAAATCCTTCATCACAGGGTTGTTATTAAGATTCATCATTAAATGTATGGAACATACGAAATCCACGCTAATAAAGTGCAGTTTACTTTCATCTACCAGCAGTGGTGTGTTCTTTTTTTTTTTTTTTTTTTCCTGGAAAGGCAAAAATCTGCAGTCTGATATGAAATCAGCTCTGATCCTGAACTCATTTCCTCCTAAAATATCACTTGCAGCCCTCTGACCCCGTGTTTTGTGTCCCTCTATCCACAGCGTCCCGCAGCAGATGCTGATTCACCATCCATTGTAGCGTACAAAGCCACAGATGACCCTGTTGACACCAACCCGGCTGCAGATAGAAGGAAACACAGCTGGTACGCTCGTGTCGCTGCCCAGACAGCTGTCCCACCGGAGGAGGGGAGTCCCCCCCCACCAGCAATGATGGATGACTCGAACAAGTTTCACCATCAGACCCAAGCAACTTCTGGACTTTTCGGTTACACAAAAAAGACCAGTAAACACATACCTATTAGCACAGTATGCTTCTTTAATATCGATGCATCGCTAAAGCCTGCAGCAGCAAAAAAGTTGTGCACAAGCATGATGGATAGCCAGTTATGAAATAAATCAGCTAATTGTGTCTTTATGATCGAGCTAAAGTCCTTCACTTGAGTGCAGACAGATATCTACATGCAGCCATGCTCTGGATCTGCTTGAAAACATTTTTAAAACAATAAACCCCCAGCACCCCTTCTTATACGTTGATTTATCTTCATAGATTTAAGTTTGATTATCTGTTTCAAAACTACCAAGGTTTGTAAGTTAAAGCAGCAAAGCATCATTAGAAATATTTGTTTTATATATAGTGGCTTAAAATTTTGTCAAGCTACTTAAACAAAACTAGATTGTTTTTTTGTGCAAATTAAATGTGAGTCACAATTGTGATGTGAAAAGTTCGCTTTCTGTTGCGCCTAGTGTTAGATATTTTTGGTATTATCATTATTACTTTAGTTCATATTCAGTCTAATGTTAATAAAGTGTTTTCTTCCTTATGTGTGTATAAACTGACCTGGAGGTTACGACTGACTGTTTATCTTGATGTGAGGCAGTTAACTCTGTGTTTCCCAGGCCTTAATTCTTATCAACCAGAATACCTCCTAACTGCCTGTGAGCAGTCGTATTTTGTCTCTTGTTTATCCTCCCTCTTTGTTGACAGTTTGACCTAGAGCTGAACTGGGCTCAGATCGTAGATCAGATATCACACCTGGAACTGAGTTGCTGGTTTGTTTAGGTTAGAAGTTTTACGACCTTTGTTGTTCTTCCTGACTGCCCCTTTTTGGTTGTTCTGCTTGACAATAAAACAGGAGCTCACGTGGAAGGAGATCAGAACTTTCTGTGAACGGCTGATGAGGTTGTTGATGGAAAGTTCTCCTTTTGCAAAAGCTTTGTCTATAAAATTCATATACGTTGTCTGTGGTCTTTTTATGTAGGTTCGAGAAAAATACCTATCACCTAGTGTTTTGGATGTTGGCCAAAAGGTTCAGTTTAGCGTTGTTGTTGTTGTTGTTGTTGTTGTTTTTTACCTGAGGACTTACTTCCACATACCTGCTGTGTCCTCTGCATGAGCGGTAAATTGAAAACAGGACATTTTACATCTTTCTTTCTGACACTTTTTCCATAAAACATTTGTGGAGAGCAGATCTAATAGTGGATCTTGTCTACATATTTTCCCGCCAAAACTGTGGATCTATTGGGCTGATATAATTATAATAATCTTCAGGTGACATCTGTTTTGCCGTGCTCTCCATTTTCAGGGTAGACTGGTCCAAAGCTCCGTCAATTGGGTAGGAGAAGCCACCTATCCATCACAGAAATGTATTCATACCTAACTCCTAATAAGATTAACCAACTAATCTAACAGTTGTGGTTTTGGACTGTGGGAGAAAGTCGAGGGAACCGACACATGTGAGAGTTAAACACATAAACTCCATGTAGTGATGACTCCAAGGATTTGAAGCCAGGACCTTCTGGCTGCAAGGCAGCAGCAGAGCAACCAACTGCAACTGTAACAAGTAAAGTAAAATAAAATAATAATAAAAACTTATATAGAAAATATTTTTTTTCTATGGGTATGAATATTTTTTCAGGGCACTGGACTTGTACATAATTTTGCATAAGTTGAATATTTTTTTAGTCTTAGCAAAAGCTGCTGCTCTTATTTTTTTCATTCATTCAACAGACTAAACACAAGCAATATTTAGGCAGCATGAGCTACTTAACAAGTGCTGGTGTTTTGATTCAGGAGTTGTTAAAGTTAAACAGAAACAACATCCCATCACATCTTGAGTTCTCTTAAAATTATGCTTGCCAGGGAATTTTAGTGACTGGAGAATTGGATTGGATTTAATGCTGAAGCTGCAGCATTAAACTGCAGCATGCTGGGTGTTTTCTGCAGCTTGTAGCTGATGGTTTACTGCAAATTCAGCAGCCATGATGAGAACGAGATGCCACCTTGCCCGAGCAGAGTCTCTTTTTACATTTTTGCTCAGGACGTTGCTCACCTGATTTTTTTACTGTGTGTGGAATTTTTCTTTTTAAGCATTGTTGTTCATAGCTTCCATGATTAAATCTGTCAGAATATTTCATAAATGGCTCAATTAAATGATTTTGTGCAGAAGTTATATAGTTAAAAAAAAAGCCTATGAATCTTCTGCTCTTTCCAAAACCCTCCTTAAAAATAAATACACCTACATTTCATTTGGAAAATGAAAACGGTTTGTTGAAACCTTTTCTTCTTGTTTAAAAGCGTTAAGGAGCGGGCTATAAGTCAGTTCTCTGAGACTAAAGCAAGCACGGCCAGGTCCTTCCATTTAAGAATGTAAAGTCTTCTGGTGGACTCTGCCTGAGATAGTGGCAATCTCATCTGTGTTAACTTCAACTGAAAATAAGTTTCATCTTCCACCAGGAGTGAATAAATAGAAATATCAGGATTCACCACAGCACGCGGCGCTTCCTATTGCACAAAGTGATATCTCCCTCTACACTGTATTCCAGCGCTGCAAAATTCCATTAGGCCGCTAAAATGACTTGTCCTGCTGCAAAAGGCGGTGTCCATTTGCAGATTCTATCATCGACCGGGAGCTAACCTCGGCTTTCTTCACTTCCACACAAGCCTCGTTCCGCACTCGCTGTTCGGTTCAGCCGAGGCCACGTAATGATGTGCGGCGTGCGGCTGTTCCAGCAGGCTTCTTCAGAGGAGCAGATGGCTGTAAAGAAGCAGCCTAATGGTGCAAACACCCATTAAACACATAGGAAGCAGCTACGGTCTGAATCACAGTAATGACCTATAGATACCATTCCTGTTGCTGTGTGCGACTGGAGTGAGAGCGCACATATCGGGACAAACGGTGGGTCACCATTAACCCTCACGGCTTCACCTTGTCCTGGGAAATCGGCTGCACCTTCTTCTAATCAGTACTGCAGCTGTTTGTGCTGTTCTGAAACAACTATCAGGCTGATTTGAACTCAAACAATGGCCATTAAAGGGCTTTTCATCTAATTATGGTAATGCTCCAGCCTCGTGATCTTTTGTTCTCGCTGACCTCGGCAGGAACCTGCATGTTGTCAAAATGTGACTCATTATAAGGCTGACTTTTGACAATGCATTCTAAAGGGTAATTGTGTGCAGTTCCAGTGATGTTGCCTAAAGGGTATGTGGAGCATTGTGGAGATATTATCATCACTGCGCAGCTTATGGGATCATATGCTGCACCTTAAATGGATTAACCTTTTTTCCTCCGTGACAACATATCACTCCACATCACCGCATCGTCTATTTTGGCTCCCACCTTCCTCACAATCTCCTCTTCTTATTCTGCATCTCACCTTATCTTACCTTCTTTTTCCTTCCCAGATCTCCCATATTTCCCCCCCTCACCCTTCAGTTTGACTGATAAAGGCTGCAGTCTGTCTGTGATTGTCGTCATAGGCCCCCATCCTCGTGAAGCAACCAGCTGTTGTGAGCCAAATCAGAAAAGGAGCCAAATGCAGGATGAGAAGGAATGAAATGGGGAATATATTGATACATACAAGTTACTAATTAAAAAAAAAATATTGACTGGCACGCATAAAAAAGAAAGTCTTGGAACATTTTTGCACTTTCCAAGATGCATGACGGTGTAGCTCATTGAGTAAAAATATTGCATTAGTAATAATTTTTGAGCTTGATCTCTACTCAGTCTGCTGTTTTTCTTATGCTTCTATCCAAAAGAGGTGTACATTAAAGCGTCTAATTGTCTGAAACAAATTTGAAGAAACTTCATTTTCAGACTAAATACATGCCTGTTTCAGCCTCAGCGGTTATGAACCACGTAGATGCTTTTTTTTTAGATGTACATTCAGCAAAAATGCTCAACATTGTTTGACACATTGACTGTGAATTTTTTTTTTTTTTTCAAAGTAGCAAAATCATTTTGAAGACTAAATGAGGAAAATAGCAATAATGATATTAAAAAGTCTGGTTGATTTCTCTTTGAACCCAAGTGCAATTTTTGGAACCATCAAATTTAACAAGAAGAAAAACAATAATCTATACAGTTTGGGTGGAATGACTCGATACAGACGTCAGAAAAACAGCATAAAATACCAATTAAGCAATTTATGTAATATTAAGGACGAAAACTATCAAGACCAAGTATATATATATCAACACAAAAATCAATAAAACACTCCAGAAAGAGGGCAGTGATACGGGAGACGTGGCGTGTGCTCCTGATTTTGAACAAAGCTCATTCAGAGAGCGTTTCAATGAATTATAATGAGGTTGATTGAAGGGAAAGCTAATGGCAGAGGCACATAAAACACAATAGCTGGTGTAAATGGGATTCAGCGTCCTCCATATTCACAAACACACACACACGCACTCAAACGTGTCTGTCGCAGTCACTGCAGGATACTGCAGTACAGCTGGGCGGGGTAGGATTTTGGATTTAATTGTTTTATGGGAGAGTGACACGGCATGATAAGAACCATTCCCGCACACACACACGCACACACACTGCACCCCCTCCAGCGTGGTATTGAGTGTGACAGTCTATTACAGAGACTGGGAAGGGCCCTGAGGTACACATATGGGAAGGAGATAACACATAGCCGTGGCAGTGGAGGGCTGTTCATGCTGCCGGCAAGTGCACATGTGTGATGACGGGCGTGTGTGCACTCAGAGGTGTTAATCCTGTGTTAATCAATGACTGTTGTGCTGATGCTGATGCTGGCAGCAGTGCAGATTCAATGTTTCTCTCCTGGTATCTCTGCAGCTTGCTCTCTCTGTGCTTTGCTCTCTGTAAATAGGATGAGGGAGAAAAAAAAAAAGGAGTAGGAGTGAGCAAGGTGAAACTCAGACATGGAATTAAGGATGTGTTATTACTACTGGGACAAGATTCAGAGGCTGCACGCCATCGCCAGCCTGCACCCGCTTGCTGGCCTCAGATTAAAAGGAATCTGTTACTGGTACTTAAATATTTTCACTCTGATTTTTATTTAATTTATTAATGAAAATTGGTTTCTGCATTTTAGCCCTGCGAAGCGTTGCAAATGATGCTGGGAAGAAAGAAATATGTGATTGATACTAAAGTAAAAACACGTCTCATATTTAGACCTTGTATTTGTCATCGTGTTTAGGTTCAAAATCAGCATCACTGAAAGAAAGTACAGTAAAATTATGTTTTAATTTTCACAAGACATGTATGGGTAGATAATTAAAAACAATGTTCTGGCAAGAAAGATCTGAGGGGATTTGTATATTCTTCGTTTATGCTGTGAAATTATAAAAAATGTTCTAGGAGCTCGATGTGAAAGCAGAAAGACTAAGCCGAGTAACTTTGATGTTCAAGGCCTTATGTGGCAATGAATCCTTCATCAATGACTGACTGAATCACCTGGACTAGGATTAACTTTCGAAAACTTAAAAAAAAAATGTTTGACTCTGCATTTCTATATTCAGAAATGCCACTCTACTACATTAACCACAGCCTATAGCAGGTTATCCTTTCATTCTTAGACATGCATGTGTTTGTCTGTGTGTGTGATGATCAACTTAAGATTCTGACATGGATTGAGATGTAAATTGTCATAAACTCATAACCACTATGACATTTGCTTCAGACCAATGAGAAAAAGGAAGCACACAGCAGAAAATCTACAAATCAGAGTTTTAGATTACACTGTAAAAAAAAAAAGTCAGTAAATTTCACGATAAGACATGGTAAAAATGGTAAAAGAAATGGTAAAATACAAGAGTTTCTGACCGTAAAATCCGAAACATTTTATTACCGTAGAAAATACAGTAATAACTTGCGGTGTTGACTTATTTTGCAGTCAACACTGCAAAATAAGTCAGCGAATTTACGGCAAAAATGGTAAAATAGTTACGGTTGCTGACTGTAATATAATTACTGTAGAAAATACATGGAATTACAATAACTCCTTAAACATATATTAATCAGCCAAAATTCCAAATTTTGCTGATGTTTCTTTCAAAGGTTCTGTTGGCTCTAGTGGCCTTTATTTGAAAGTAGTTTGACAGGAAAGAGAGGGAGGACATGTGGCAAATGTCACCAGGCTGAGAATTGAACCTGCGGCCACCGTCATGAGGACTAAGGCTTCAATACATGGGTTGTGCTTCGCCCCTGCACCACCACAGCTCCCCTAGCTGATGTTTATATCTATGATGTAAGACCATAAACCAGACTGCCGACACTTCAGATCCAGAGTGTTAGCCAGTATTTGGTACTCCAGCCCTCTATGCTTCTTACTGTGATCTCCTGTTGTGGACCTCAGGTGATATCTCTTTGTGCTTCATCCTCAGGTAATTCCTTGTGACACTGACAGCTCTACAGTAAACCAAACCTCCTTGGATACCCTGTCGTCAGCCTCACTCACTCCTCACCTTCTGTGATCCAAAGCTTACCTGTTTTCCCACCACCGCAGCCTCTTTGTTGGTCAAGCAGCAACCCTCCACCCGAACCAAACCCCAGTAACCACAGTGATTCTTCTCTATGGACAAGACCTACCTCCACCCAAGTAAGACCAGTCCGTTTAGTCTGACACTGCCGTTTTCCACAATCAATGAACTCACCACCTCTCTTTTTTACATTCCAGTGCTCCAGTGATCCAGATTGCAGACTTTCCCCAGAACCCGATTGCTGATCATTATTTTGTGTTTACAATAAACTTATTTAACGGATTTCTGTTCTCCGCCTGATTGTTCTGCATGTGGGTTAAGAAATTAGACTCCATTATGACATACAGGTAAAATCTGTTTTTTTTTTTGTTTTTGTTTTTTTTTTTGTTTGTTTTGTTTTGTTTTACGGTAAAACGCCGGCAGCCGGGGTTGCCAAAATTTAACCATAAAAAAACAATTACGGGTAAAATCTGTTTTTTGTTTTACGGTGGAATTTCGGCAACCCCAGCTGCCAGTGTTTTACCGTAAAATCTATGTTTTCTTTTTTGCAGCGTAGAGGTGGAAGTCTTTCCCAGTACTTGATGTGATTTGATTATGAATCAGAAAGGCTTGGTGCTAATCTATTAATGACATAACATTTTTGCTACTCCCCACCACCAGCACTATTATGTGCAGCACTATTATCGAAAAGTTCAAGATGTTTTCGTTGAACAAAGCCGAGGATGAAGCTGTCACAGCTTGTTCATACGTTACAGTATATGTATGTTATTTAACTGGGTTAATGATTTGAATTTTTCTACTGAAACATAGCAGGTTCAGCTGATTTGGTTACTAGTTTGCAGAGTCACCATAAACTCAGTGAACTTAGATGATATGATCAGAAAGGTTTGTTGACTGACACTGATTGAGATGATGAAGTTCTGACTTTATTCACTCTTTTTATGAGATGTACCCAACTGGATTATCACAAAAATCTTGATTTGATTGCCATCAAGAAATCAATTTATTATTTATTTTCAGTTCCTTCCTTTTTTTTTTTTTTTCCTGAGTTGAGAGTTTACAGTTATGTGTCCACCATAAACTGTCTTTGCTTGTTCGCTCCTTTTTTTTTTTTTCAATATTTTCATATCAACACTTCAGAGAATCTATTTGATCAGTCTGACCTTTTTCGGTTTAGAATTGCTGTCATTAAGATGAGAAAGTGGAGAGGCCCTTTCAAATTGTAAATGAAAATTAATCATGGACAAACAAGATGTCTTTAAAGATAACTGCTTCATGCACATCTGGAGGGGGCTGATTGGAGCTACTAGATTCTGGCTGTACACTAAAAGGATGTGGTTAAACAACAGGAAATGCTTGTATATGTTTCAAAGGACTTCCTCTTTGTAACTAAACATGCAGAATACAAGCAACTTAATGACAATCAGTAGCTGCTCGATGATACAATTTCAACCAGTCTTACAAACATGATGATGAATGAGCTTAATTTAGAGCTGCAAAGAAAAGATCAGATGGTGCTCAACACGATCAGTTAAATGAAAAAATTTAACTTTAGCTGCAAAGACAAGATCTCAAAAAATTCGCTGGCTTGATGTCACAAGGTAAAGAAATCATGGGGACATTCTTTGCGCAACTTGACAGTCAGAAGTCTAGAGCAAACTGAAATGTCGAGTCAAACTTGGACAATCTCTGCTTTGCTAAATCTAATTGGTGCTTTCATTCCCCTATTCAGTTGGGGGGGGGGGGGGGGGGCTCCCTTTATTTTTTTTTCAAAAAAAAATTTAAACCTTTTTTTTTCTCCAGGGGGAA
>NW_015117746.1:0-1878 GCF_001443285.1 Poecilia latipinna
TCGTCCAACTTATCGGTGAGGAGGTGGGACGGGCCAAGGCCCGGGGAGAAGACATGTCTAAATACATGGCGGCTGTTTTCAAGTACTGCAAGGAAACGGACATCCCCACTGAGCTGAGGCTGGCATCTCACTACACGTTACCACACGACCTGCCGCTGCTCTTCTCACACCTGCAAGGAGTGGCCCTGCACAGACCCGGCAGTTACCTGAAGATAAACAACATCACAGAGGAAGGTTACACCGGCGTCCCAATGGGAGCTGCTCTGCAGCTGGCGATCCAGGAGGCAGGGACGGCACTGAACGGAAAACAGCAGCAGATGAAGGAGCTGAAGTGTGATAGAGTGGATGCCTGAACACAGGCATAATATACATTATCATTTTGTATAAAGGCTGGAAATTCACACCAGATGTCAGTAACAACCCAAGTGAGAAGTTCAAGGCATCTCTTGTATGGCAAAGCTAGTGTACAGCTGAGGCAGAAGTAGAAGTAATAAATACTGCCACCTGCAGGTGTAAGTTAGAAGTCTCTAACTTATCTTGATTTTCTGTTATGTGGGGATCTCTTGGGTTTTTACTGATACATGGAGTGAATTTCATATCAATAGCCTCATGAAAAACATATTTACTGAAAAAAACTATCTTTCCCCACTAAATATTATGCATACATTATATTCCAGTTGGATCTCAGATGCACACAATTTTGCACTATGACTTATGACTTTATGCATGCAGAAACATACAGGAACAAAATATAAGTACTGACACCGCTATGTAAAACCTGTATAATGTTTTATAAAATACTGCTATAATTTGAAACACTTTGAAAATAAGTGTTAGATCAGTGTTTACATTTATGCTTTATTTATCCTCATACTTATCTCACATTGTCTAAGAATGAATGAAAGAATGTATTGCTTCCTTTCCCATTTTGAGAACATTTTCAGTTGAATGGAAGATTTATAGATGTAAATTGTAAATTGTTGCATCATCGAAATATTTTTGTAAAACATATATTTTTACTACGTACTAAATTTATAATAAACAATAGTTGGAACCAAGTTTGCCTTTCCAAATGTAACTAATCAAGTTTTGATGCCCATGCTGTGATTCTGTGACTGACTTTTGAAATATAGCAATGCGTGGATTTAGTATCAGCAGACAGCAATTCTACATGTCATGTTGAACGGCTTTTATGAGTTGCTTAATTGACTAAATAAAATAGCCTGGAGAGGACAGTAGTCATTTGCATTTTGACACTGAACTTCACGCCTGGGTGATTCAGTGGTGCATTCGGGTTTGCTTCGTACACCGCATTATGGCCTGGAAATAACTCAGAACAACTCATCAAATAAGGTAGGTCTTAGTCAGCAGTTGGTGAATAACACCCTTAAATGGTTTTATTAAATGATTCTGTCATTTAATAAAGTGAGATGTGGGCTAAATGTTTTTGTTGATGTCAACAAACTGTCCATAGTGAACATCTGGACTATTTCAATGAAAACTCCACTCAAATATTGATGCTGTCTGTGGCAGCAAAGAGTCAGTTTGGCTTTGGTGTTGATTAAAAAAAAAGAGTTAAGGAGGAGGCTGTGAAGAGTTATTCAAATATGTTCCAGTTGAATAATCTTACAAATAAATATGCATCTCTTATCAAAAGCTGAAATTTAGATTTTATTTCAATTAAAAAAGTGCTTTAATAGACCCAGGAAAATTAAATGTTATTTTTACTCATACAATTTTCTATGAATAGTTGTTCTAGATGCCAATGTCTGGAAGTTTTAAATACTTTCAGGTTGAAACCATTTTAAAAGCTGGTCTGGTAGTAAATAAAATAAACCCTAATAATTCATACAATTAAAAACACGTCAGAAAATCATC
>NW_015117746.1:6946-7739 GCF_001443285.1 Poecilia latipinna
TAGATGCCAATGTCTGGAAGTTTTAAATACTTTCAGGTTGAAACCATTTTAAAAGCTGGTCTGGTAGTAAATAAAATAAACCCTAATAATTCATACAATTAAAAACACGTCAGAAAATCATCTAAACATGCGCAAGGATGTTGTTTGTGAAAATTGCAATTCGACTTTGGTGATATTTTATGATAATAAAGGTTGAATACATAATTTTAGAATTTTTCGAAATCTTTATTCAGCACCTTGTGCACCTGAAAGCACTAACTTTGCGCCATACCCATAAGACAATGTTGAGAAGCGCAACTTACGTGACGGCGTGGTAATGCGGAAACACCTGTCGGATCTGGCAACCCGGTTAGCAGCTGGCTCTCTGGTGCTGCTTCATTCAGTCTCTCTCTTTGACAGGCAGGCAACGTGGAAACATGGTGCTCGACTTGGACTTGTTTCGGACCGACAAAGGCGGTGATCCTGAAATCATTCGCGAAACTCAGAGGAAGAGGTTTAAGGACGTTGCGTTGGTGGATAAACTGGTGGCCGCTGACACGGAGTGGAGAAAATGTAAGTGCAAAAAACACCGGTGCTGTTTGAGTCATGACAACTAACGTTAGCAATAAGGCTAATGTTGCTAAGGCTAGCTTCGCTCCCACAGAGAAGAGCACTTTACCAAAGCCAATTTTATGGGGTAAATAGATACAATATCATGAGAAGAGTTGAAATTTTCAGCACAGCAAACAGCTAGAAGCGGATATAAAACAAGTTTCTGTGGGTTATTCAGAAGGATGCTAAAGCTAGCTTAGCT
>NW_015117746.1:13243-14474 GCF_001443285.1 Poecilia latipinna
GAGCCCTGAGCGTGTTTCTGTGCAACGAGACGGTCCCATCTGAGAGTGGTGAGAGACAATAAAAACCCAAAGTGTTACTTATGCGCACAGCCTGCTTGGTCTCTACGTGGTGAAGCAGTTGGAGTTTGTTGCCTCATTATCGAGCCGGTCACCGCATGTTACGCAGAATGGTCCTGTAATGTGGGACTCACCTACCGGTCTGGGATAAATCCATCCTCCTGTCTCTTCTCTGGGCCTTTTCCCCTTCGCAAATAAACTTTCCAAAGACACCTGATCTGTTTCTTACTCATTTTGCTGCTTGTGGGCTCAGTGTTGGCGCGCAGGTAACCGAGAAAATCTGGTAAAATGATTTTCAAAATAAAAGATCCTCCAGACTCAAATAATACATAAAACTGAAATATTTAATTATTTCTTGTGCAGCCCGGTACCAATTGGTCTACTGACCGGTACCGACCTGCGGCCCGGAGGTTGGGGACCACTGAGTAGATGGAAACATTAGCTGGACACTTGGTGATTTTGAACTCTTCCATCAGGATGCAGACAACAAGGTGGAGCGTACCTGGGGCGACTGCAGCGTCCAGAAGAAGTACTCTCACGTTGACCTGGTGGTCATGATCGACGGCTTTGACGGAGAGAGAGGAGCCGTTGTGGCTGGGAGCAGAGGTTACTTTCTAAAGGTGAGCTTCTCTGTGTGTACCAAGACAGGATTGCTCTGTTCCTCCTCTACAATAAAAATGTTGCGGCCCCAACTGTGCAGACATAACTCACGAAGAAGAACATTTCTGACCAAAGTTTTAATCCTTCACATGTACGTTCTGGAAGTGGCCGCTAACGTTTTGTTCTCCTGTTTTGCTCCCAGGGGCCCCTGGTGTTCCTGGAGCAGGCTCTGATCAACTACGCCTTAAGAATCCTCCACAGCAAGAACTACACCATGCTGTACACGCCGTTCTTCATGAGGAAAGAGGTGATGCAGGAAGTGGCCCAGCTCAGCCAGTTTGACGAGGAACTTTATAAGGTTTGTGAATCTCAACTGAATTCTGTAGTCTGTTTGTTTCAGTAGAGACTCTGTCCTGCAGGCTGTTCTTAATGGGGGATTAAATAAACTGTTTAAAATTCAAACATCTGAGAAATTAAACGAAAAATGGACCAGTAGGGAGATAAATTTAATCAGTGCACTGCAGTTGCAGTGGTGCCCTCTAGTGGCCATAACTAATAACTGCATTTTCTACAT
>NW_015117747.1:0-2562 GCF_001443285.1 Poecilia latipinna
AGAAATTAGGTGTCCACAACCTTGGGAATCATGAACTTAATCAGTAATTAGTAAGGAGCATAATGCATAATGACAGTGTGCCTTGCTTATTTGCAGATTTTCATAGAACATATTTTCAATATTGGAAAGAAAATTCATCTTGGGAACTTGAAATACCCAGGCACAATGGTACTTGACACACCACCGGCTAGTGTCTGCTAAGCCAGTGTTAAGGAATAAATATCTAAAATAGTTAACTTTGGAAAAAGTTTGNGTAGATCTTTTCTAACAATATTTTTTTTATCAGTCAAAAGTTTCTTCACTCACTGCTTCTGTCTAGAGGCGATTAAGGCTATACCAGTAACAACCTGCTAATATGCTGGCTAGCAAGCTAGCTTGTTGTTGTGCCTATGATGATGAAGTATAAATTTGACAGTTGACTGGACTACTTGAAAGTTGTATATTTTAAGGAACATGATAAATGGGTTTAATCTATTTTTCATCTATTTTTGATCATTTAGAAACAATGTTGTGTGTGAGAGGCGGGGTCGACCTGGACGGGTCGCCAGCCCATCGCAGTTTATCGCACCAGATAAATGCTTCGTAAAACCACTTTTTGCCAATATTTAGGATGATGTCTCTACCAGGGGTTGCGCTAATGGAATATTTTCTATTATTAATGTTTTTCTTTTTTTTCTTTTTAAAAGGCAGAAAAATCTGAAGGATGTCCATGATAGATTACAATTCACTCCATGACTTTCTAGTGTAGCTGCACAGACATGTTCAACTTCATGCACAGAGTACATGACAGAGGCAACTAAAAAAAATACCTCCTGAATATTTTCTCTGACTAGCCAGACTGGCCTGGAGCTGACGGCATGTGACAAAAATGATGGGCAGGACGCTTTAGAACACATTTGGTTCAAAAGCACATTCAAAGGTTTGTCTGTTTAATTCCAGTCTCAAGTGTGGCAGCAGATTAGAGGTTAGGTCTGTAGCCTGAGCCTGACCCAAAATTTGGGCTTATATGGCATGTCAAGCCTACAGTACATTAAGAACAGAGAAAACTAAATAAAAATGCCATGTTGTGTTAGTCAATTTAGTGTTTAACTAAAGGTAGTTTATTTTTTTTGAGAAAAGAAAGTAATAAGCAGAAGTTAATTAGACTGGAATGAGCGTAGCATACTGTACAACTAAATGCGTTTTTCGGCCACACCCTGCTCTGCTCCTATTAATCACACTTTTTCACTTGACTCACCCTGAAGTAACAAGTGACAAAATGGATCTAGAAGATGTTAAACAAAAGCTAAAAACAGAGAAGTCATGCTGCTTACTCAAATGGTGCTCTAAAATCAAAAGCAGTACAATTTTAATTAATATAAAATAATATGTTGGGTTCACGTTGTCCTCGGGCCTCTAATTAAAATTAATTAGTTGGATTCAATTGAGCACAATGGCTGTGAACTTGGTCCGGATCAGGCTGGATTTTTTTTAGGCCTGATCTAAACTCTAGTGGAGATTTTTTCTCTAGATGTGAACCAGGAGGAAGTTGTGAGGCTCAAACCACAGCAGGTGAATCGTCCATAATTTAAGTGCAGTCGTCTCATTTCATTTTTCATAAGTAGTTATTAGGGACACAGTCAGTGATTTATGTCACTGCGGACATAAAGTTAGACGTGTTCATCTGCTTGATGTATGATGGGATCTGGATCTGCGGTTCAGTTGTTGAATATGAATTAAATGCATGAAAATTAAATGCAATTTAATATTCTATCTCATTAATAGCATTATAAAAATTGACCAGTAAAAACACATCAAAGGAATTGTTTGATGCCTTCAGACAAAATGACAGACACCAAAAAAGTCTAGCACCACCTTTGGTACCATCTGTGATTTTGGCCCATTTGTCTTTGCAACACTGCTGAAGCTAATTCATATTGAAAGTAGAAAAAGTTGGTCCATCCATGCGTCTTCTTACACCCTGGTCCCTAGTGGGGTCGGGACGGTTGCTGGTGCCTATCTCCAGCTATCTGTATTTTTCTATATTGACACCATCTTCTGTTATTGTCCCCTGAAATACTTCCAGATCCTCTCAGGTGGAGTTGGGCAGTTCTGGTCTTTAAATTTAAAATGTAAAGATCCTAATCTAGAATGAAGTTAGTCGAGTTGACAGGCTTTTTCCTTGTCCTATTTTGTGACCTAGCTTGAGATTGTTTTCATTCTGGAATGTTGATGCAGTTTAATTATGATGGCAGCCAACTACAGGCTCCCAAAACACCCTAAACTCAACGGACCACATTTCAGTCAACAGATTTTTTAGGAAAATATTAGATAAGCATGAGCATCCCCACAATGGCAAGTCGGTGTAGACAGTGGATAGATGGGTGGATCTTTTCAAAGAAACCAGTTTGGCCCTTTTGTTCTTTGCTAACATCATAATGGAATATTTTTGACACACCCTTCGGTAGACCATTCACTTAATTAAAGTTTGCAGAAATTAGGTGTCCACAACCTTGGGAATCATGAACTTAATCAGTAATTAGTAAGGAGCATAATGCATAATGACAGTGTGCCTTGCTTATT
>NW_015117747.1:6610-14702 GCF_001443285.1 Poecilia latipinna
AGACATGTTAAGTTTTAAAACTAGCTTATTTCAAATTTATTTTCTCAACACCAGGAACACCACTTGCTCTCCCAAGGCCAAAGATAAGGAAGACCGTTAATGTTAGCTCAGTCGGATCCACAAATTGTTGCAAAGGTATGGGCTAATGGTGGTTCTCTGGTAAAATTTACTCCATCCCAACATTTTGAGTAATTACCGGAATCATATGTTATTCTTTACCATCATTAAGCTTCAAAATAATTTTGCTTTGTTTTTGCTGCAATTAAAATGCATTTTATATTACTTTACCTGAACTGTTTAAAACCCTTTCACAGTTTTCACCCTAAAGTCTTTTGCTCTTTGCTCCTTCATAACAAATTGTCCTAACTTTTTAGCAATGCACACAACTTCTAATGGATCTTGAATTTTTTTGGTTTTATTGTACGTGTGGAAAAACACGCAAGACCGTATTTCTGGCCAACCTTTTCATCAGAAATGCCAGTTTTCCCTTTGGCTATTATAGTATTGGGTGTGGCTGTATAACAGTAAAAATCCTAGATAGGTGGAGCCTGGTGAGTGGAACTATCTCCAAACTCTGGCTGGTACTGCCTGGTACCTTTCTATAACCTGTGACCATCATGGGGGAGTTACATAAAAGGTGTTAAAGACATTTTAAACTCTTCATCTGAGTGAAACAGATCTTTTGGGTGTCTGTTGGACTTTTGTTTTGTCTTTCACATATTTTCATACTTAAAATATGTTATAATAAGATAGGTCCCTTATTATTCACAAATGTCTTTACATTTTCAAAATGCGCAAGTCCCACACACCAGAAATCCAGAAATTTTGCTACCTTCTCTAAATTTTCCTCTTTAATTCGAAGGTGGGGCAAATTTTTATTTTTTCTCCCTCAGGTAGAATTCCCCTCTGGCGGCCTATTAACCCTCCCATGCAGTTGCTATTGTAGGAAACGTCAAGACTGTTGATGTGAACGAGGAATGAGAGAGCAGTAAATCTGTGTGTGGATGAAGTTAGAGCCACACCTTAATCACTGAAATTTACTTTGGCACAGACAGATAGCGCTGACGATGCAGTAGCTTTAAAGCATAAAAGAAAAAAGAAACAGGCAAAAACAACCCTGGCTTGTGTTTACAGGATATGAAAATGACTAAATATATGAACTGTTTGAGAACCTGAATTCAGAATACATAATTTTTAACTGGAATAGTGTTAAAATCTATGTTTTTTGTTGTTGTTTTTGGAAAAGGTTATGGAGGTACTACCTCTCTGGATTTGTTATTCTCTGTGTCTGCAGCTTAATCATACATCAGGCTCTGCAGCTGCTATGTCATGTGGTTCAGTGTTTGCTGACTAGCCTGAAGGGATCTTGTAAAAAGGGTTTTGTTTGGCGTATTTCAACAAAGCTAATAAAATGAGGCTTACACTGCACTTTAGTCACTATGGTGACATCTGATTGCATCGCTTTGCGTATAATAAATGAAACATCATTTAGGTTCTAAAAAACATGCATTTTGGCTCCATGCATTATGACTTGCTACAAAACCACATTCAAAACTTTAGACACTCCCATTGATTTACTTAGTACTTTGCTGAACTTCAGATGTAGCATAGTGGGCAAGGGAATAAGAGACTTCTGGCATAGAGGCATTTCTTCATTTCTTCCACCTGTTGGACTCAGATGGTTTTAAACCCAAATACCTAATGTTGGTCATTGGTGAGGCTCAAATATTTCACAAAACTACTGAGCCGTTGAGTCTTTCACACCCAAACTTTACAGAGAATATTCAGTTTGCTCTGATATTAACAGTTCATATTAATATTAGAGGATATATGATAAAAAAGCAACAGTAACTCTAACAACCAATCATTGCAACCAAGCAATGCTGGGCAACAAACTAAACAGTTAGTTGCAATAACTCTAAATCACTAATCATTAATTCCTAATAGTTCGATAACCGAACTTTATTAAACTTAAAGTTTACAAAACAGCTAAATAAAGTACTGCTTTAGAATTTATCTGGAAAATTTAATTTAGGGGAGACTAAGTGTGCTAAACTGTTTTCAAAGTTAGCAAGAATGCCAAAGCGCTAACTGAAAAATTTGCTCTGACATTAGCGGACGTGTGCCCACCACTATAACTAAAGTATGCAGAATATCATCTCTAAACCCTGACAATGTGTCAGTGGTTAAGACTGGTGATGGTGATGTCATGGTCCAAGTGGGATCATTTATTGGGCTTTTATTAACAATAGCTCATTGTTTAAAACCCACACCCTACCTGTGCATTGCAGTTGACCCACGTCTATGAGCACAGAGATCAAACAACAGGGCATCACGTCACAAAGCTCAAATCATCTGAAAGTGCTTTTGTGAAAATTTTTATGAGTTTGCTCTACTCCAATGGCCTCCACACAAGGAAAGCTTGCAAATAAATCAGAGTAATCAGCATCATGATGTTTGGATGCTTCGTTGCTGGTAGAACTGATGACTTCAGAAAATAGATTGTGTTATTAAGAAAAATTATATGAAAATATTAAAGAAAGATCTTTAAGAAATGTTTCTGTCTTCTGATCTGGACATTTAGTAAATTGAAGCAACTTTGGTAATCCAAGCTGACCTAAAGCTAGACACTCAAAAAACAGGTTGTCTCTTTTCATGCAGTAGCAGTAAATATCAGGTTACAATTGTATCTGGTTGCTTTGGTTTTCATTGACTTGTCTTAGTTTAATGACACTCAAACTGGTTTTACATTTTTTTTGCAAAACCATGACAAAATACACTGGGCAATTATTTAGTGACTGTAAGATTAAAGCAAATACAAAGTTTGGTCCCATCATTTAAAATATAGATCCACTTAAAAGAGAACTTCAGACTACAATCATCTAAACTCTATCAAGAACATGGCATAGAGTCTATGTCTCATTATTACTCTTTGAACTCTCTGCGGTTCTTCTTGCCAAGTTTCAGTGGAGTAAACTCCCATCTGTTGTTTCTCACAGGCAAAATGAGTATGTGAACATTCCTCTACATGTGCTGACTAGAAATCCTGAAATCCTGCCTTTCACAGTCATGAGAGGTGGAAAAACTGTCAACGCTTTCGATGAGGAGAGAACTTTCTTTTTTTTTTGTCAGTCTCTGAAAACCCAGAAAAGTAAAAATACATTACATAAAATGTAAAATATGAATCAGTTGTGCTTATTTTATTTATTTATTTATTTTTTTGTTTTTGTTTGTTTTCATGTTTCAGTGTTCCTGAAAGCTTTGGGAGAAAGCTAAAGTTCTATTTTGATGATGCAAAAATGTATAAAAACATGCAACACTAGTCATATTCTGCAGACACTTCCTCATTTATAAGTTCAGTACTGCTAGCTTACTGAACCAGACATAAACTGTGAACCTAAATAAACAGTTGGAACATTGTGTAAAGTAAGGTGTGGTCATGAAGCCATGCTGCAGCACACTATCTAGCTTTAATTATTAGATGTTAAGAGGTTATGGACATGCATTGTATTGATCTTAAAACGGATTGGATTATTGAAAATGCATTTCTAGCTGTTGCTTATTTACATATTGAGCCAGGCCTTTCCATGTGGAGTTTGCATTTTTTTTTACATGCACTCCTTGGTACTTTGGTTTGAACTCCCATGGTCCATAATATGCATGTTACATTAGGGCTTAACTTATTTCAAATTAGAAGAATTTGTGTACATGTTCAAATGGGAGACTTTTGTAATTTAAAATCATTATAAATAACTTTAAAGTCCAGCATCCTTTGGTACAATTTTGGTAGTAGTCTGTCATCGTCTTTCTTTGGTCATTCTCTGTGTTATTTTTGTCTCAAACAAATGTTTTTGTATATAAGTTCTAAAATTTGTACTTAGGTGTTACCAGACCAAAAAGGCATTTTTCCATAATATCTTGAGAGATGGTAAAGCATGTTTTCTTTGGAAGAAAATGGCCGCTGATCCCTGATCATAGCATATTGGAATACAGTAGACTTCAGTGACAGGTGAATTCTGGAGGTCATTTCTTCCACCAGTTGGACTCAGATGGTGTTAAACCCAAACACTTAATGTTGTGTCATGCAATAGCCTGTACTTGTATAGCGCTTTATCAAGTCCAGAGGACTAAGTCATTAATGACTTAAGTCATTAAGTCAGTAATGACTTAATGACTACATTAAGTCATTAACCCATTCACTCACTCATTCATATGCTGATGATGGCAAGCTACTGGGTAGTAACCACAGCTGCCCTATATAGTATAATATGTCTCTTGCTTGTCGCAAGCAGTGATATTTTTCTGTTTGCCCAATCGATGGGCACCAGTTGCGCTGCTCTAATGATACTGTACCATCATCCAATGGTCCTACAATGGAAACATACAAAATAGTGTATAGAACCACACTGACCTCTACTGCACACCTCAGTGTAAATGAGGCATTGGTTGAATTAAAAATAATTTTGAAGATAAATCAAGAAGGACTATAAATATTATCCAGGCACTCGAAAGAAAATCCAGCTTGTGCCGCTGATGTTGTTTCAACAATATCCACAAGATCTTGTGTAGAGCTTACTCGTTCTATGGTCATGTCCCAAACTGAGAAGTTGGGCTGGAACTTCTTCAGTTGAAATAAATTTGTTTAGTTGTTCATCTGACTACAATGTCCTTTAGGGGTGTCTAAGTAGAATGCTGTCCCTGGGTGAACCCAGGACACACTGGGAAAAAACAAACTTGTCTGATTAACACCAGATTAACAGGACTGTGTGAATAGGCTTACTAAGACCTTACTGGTACATTGACCTGACTCAACACCAGTAGTGTAAGATGGGTGAATGTGTAACATGAATCACCATGTCTGTTTTACTTTCTACAAGTTGTGACTTTGGTCAAATATGACTCAGATGCCGAAATCTGACAAATGTCTCTGTTGAGGTTCCAGTTTTATCACAAACTCTGAAACTTCCATCTAACGTGGAACTTCTTAGAGTGACAGTGATGTGTGGGAAAAAAAGTTATAGTTAGTAGATTTTTAAAATAAAAATATTACATAAAAACAAACTGAGGTTTTCCTTGTCAGATGCACTTCCACAAGATCTCAAGTCTTCTCAGTGATGCATTGTGGTTTAATCAACAAGTGTAAATGTAGACCCTATTTAAATCTGAAGGTCTACACTGGAGTTTAGTGTAAAGATGACACTACTGTTGATGTGTTGGTATATACTTATACTGTACTGTCTTTTATCAGCTGCTGATCTCCAAAAGAATAAGAAAATGGCTAAAAGAATCTCCAAATGGGCTCAGACTTCCTCTTGTTAGATGAATGCCTTCAGGAAAGATTCAGGGAGTCTTTTTAACATCTCAAAATAAGAAAGGAAGAGTAAGCTCCAAGGGTGGGCTGAGAACATTTTAAAAAAGTTTTATCTCTTGGGTCCTGGGTGTAGCACTGGAAGAGCAGGAGAGATAAATAAGTGGAAGAAGGTCTGAAATACTCTTCTTAGATTTTTACATACATAAGTCATTAAAAAACACAATTGGTTAGAAATGACTGATTAAGACGTCCTGTATGAATGTATCTTGAAAGATCCGCAGTTGAATAACAAAAGGGTCAGGTCAAAACCTTTGACTTTCACTACTCTTAAGCAATTTTTTTAAAAGGTTTTGTTGGCTCTAGTGGCCTTTATTAGAAAGTAGTTTTGACAGGAAAGAGGGGGAAGACATGTGGCAAATGTTGCCAGGCCAGGAATTGAACCTGTGACCACTGGCATAAGGACTATGGCCTCAATACATGGGTTGTGCATACATGGGTATTTACAAAATTTCAGAGGTCAGGACATCGCGGACACGTCTATAATAAATCAGGTTTAAGTCGGATCTCTCCAATACCTTCTTCTCTTCTTAACCATTCAGTGGTGCGAAGGTGTACAACAATTACGGCAATTGTCCAGGTCTTTATCCAGCAAAGCATCCTGAGATCTTCACACTGCCATCACCCTCTTTGACCATTGGTATGAAGTGATATTTCTGAAGGTTGCCATTTGTTTTATGCTTGATGTAACTGGACACACACCTTTCAAAAAGTTCAACCTTTCCCTCATCAGTCACCAGATGAATGTCCTGAAAAGTCTTGGGGATTTCTTGATACAGCCTTTGTTGTTGTGATAATAAATAATAAAAAAGAAATGTCCACTTCATAATACCATCTTCAGTTACTCCATCCTGCACAATACTGTGATAATAGTTTATTTCCTTAGTGCAAAACAAGTAGTAGGCAACTCAGCAGCTGTCTATTGAAAGAAATGACATGAGCGTCATCTTCCTGCTCTACAAAACAGTAGACAAAGATAAGACTCGCTAAGGATGTCGATGGGCATGATGGACGTATATATCTTGGATTCTGTTGAGCACGTAATTAGAAGCAGGTTTCTTAACAGTGTAAACACAAACCTGTTTCTAATGTGTTCAACAATGGCCTCTGTTTCTGTGTTTTTGATTATCTTGCGTCACTATCTATTGAACGTGTTTCCCCTATAAGAAGGGTATACCTCGGTGAGGTTGCCAGTCTCTCGCACTCTACCCTACTATGAGTTGCTGGAAATAACTAGACCAGAGATTGTGTTATTAGCCACAGATGCTGTGGCTAAAAAATTATTCACATGACCTAACTTTAATTTTGCTGAAAAAAAATGTACTTGCTGATGCCTGGAAGTTTCCGCAGTGTTAAAACTCTTCTAGGATGAAAACATTTTGGGAGCTGAAGGAAAGCACTGGCATTTTTCATCTGGGGTGTGGCTCAGCTGTGCCCTAAAGCTGATTCTGATGCGCTATAGGAGAGTCTGTGAGGGCAACACCTTGAGTGGAGTTGTTAGGACTCTGAACAGGTATTGACAGCTCCAGATCTGCCAGAACAAGAAATTTAGTAGCTCTCCTGCATGCTGCCGTTTAGCTGCAGGCTCATCTTCAATTGAGAGACCCAACTTTGAAAGGACCTTATTAAAGCTGGGATGTCTATATTGGTGCAAAATGTTTTGATTTCTTGCATCCAGAAAGGAGTTAATTGAACTGTTAAGTAAAGAATGATTAGTGCAGAAGGTGGAATATGAGATCCTCTGCAGCAGCTGCAAGCTGTGGGCCTAAACTCCATTAGTTACAGGGTTGATGTAAGAACTCATTTTAAGATTTAATTGTTTCTTGGTGTATTCATTGGTGAGATGATTTTTCAATTGGTTTTTACTTTAAGGATAATAAGTAGAAATATATGTGCTTCTTTATTGAGCAATATTTAGAGAACTTTGTCTTCATAAAAGTTCTTCTCTGCCTCCGAGGAATCAACTGCAAAACTAGTTTCTTCTTCATGAGAACTCTGACCATGTAACCACAACTCAGTTGAAAAGGAATTTCTTTTGAAGTGAAATTATTTTCCTACCCTTCTTTGATCTGTATATTTTATTACTTACTCAGAAACATCAACCTCACACACTTTCACTTTCCTTATATTTTGCTCAAGTATTCATCAACAATTCAGTGTTAAAATACTGACTTTACTATTTCAAAACATATTGCACCTTGGAAAAGTATTCATACCCCTCATGCTTTTTATATTACAGCCACCAAGGTTTTTCAAAAATGTTTTAGAACTAAATATTTTTTTTTTTTTTTTTCTTTGCAGAAAAAAAGAAACCCTTACATACTGAAGCTACATGGGCGTTACACCAGAAGGATAAGAAAACAAATAAAAATAGCAAAGGCTGTCAAAAACACCTAAATTAATAGAATATAAATTAATTTTGTCTATACTGTGACTACTCATCGTTTATTTACGGTTAGAAGATGAAGTGGCAATTCTATTCCAGATTGTCTGGGAAAATATCTATAATGGCCTGCATTTCTCATTTCCTTGTTTTATGTTACCCCTTAATAAAATATGATGCGACTAAGTAAATAGAGACCACCTCTACAATTTACTCTGTCATAATCGATGTGGTTGAGGTGGTGAGGAAACGCAGGTAGACCCAGGTAAAATGAGAATGATGAATTTAATAATGTAGCTCAGTGTTTTTCAACCACTGTTCCGCGGCACACTAGTGTGCCG
>NW_015117748.1:0-458 GCF_001443285.1 Poecilia latipinna
AAGATTTGACCTGATGGATAAATGACACATTTACTGATGTCTGAAGAAATGGAATCACATTTATTTAAATCATCTTCAGAAGATGGTTTTGTTTCATTCATTATTTTACTTTTTGTGTTATTTTAGAACATTTTGCTGCAGTTTGTCAACATCAACTTAAATCTGGTCTGAAGAAGAAGTTCCAGTCTGTGTTTGAGGGGATTGCTAAAGCAGGAAGTCCAACCCTTCTGAACCAGATCTACACAGAGCTCTACATCACAGAGGGAGGGACTGGAGAGGTCAATGATGAACATGAGGTCAGACAGATTGAAACAGCATCCAGGAAACCACACAGACCAGAAACAACAATCAGACAAGAAGACATCTTTAAAGTCCCACCTGGAAGAGATCAACCAATCAGAACAGTGATGACAAAGGGAGTGGCTGGCATTGGGAAAACAGTCTTAACACAGAAGTTC
>NW_015117748.1:6943-8630 GCF_001443285.1 Poecilia latipinna
GTTACAGAAGAATCAGGAGGAAAGGAGACAGTAGAGGCTGTTTGTTTGGAAGGAATGATCATTCCTGGAGTCTGAGATGCTCTGATGTTTCTGGTTACTCTGTTTGTCACAATAACAGAGAAACTCCTCTCTCCTCCTCCTCCGTCTCTAACAGAGTATCAGTGTATGTGGACTGTCCTGCTGGCATTCTGTCCTTCTACAGAGTTTCCTCTGACTCACTGATCCTCCTCCACACCTTCAACACCACATTCACTGAACCTCTGATTCCTGGATTTGGGGTCTGGGTCACTTCTGGTTCTTCAGTGTTTCTTTGCTGATTTGAGTCTAAAGATCTTCCTCCTGTCAGAGAAACTCTCTCACTGTTGAACAGATAGTTCATCTCTACATAGGCTTGTCGCGATAAACGATAAATCGATTGATCAGACGATAAAAAAAAGCTATCGAGCCCATTTAAATTATCGGCATTATCGTTTCTCCCTGTATTTTTCCATGACACTGGATGGGAAAGCTCAGCTTCGGTGCTTTCCACTGACCCTCCCTTAATTTCCTTAGTCTAATTGTCCAGCGCACATGACACGAGTTTTCAGCCCATTTTCAAACCCTGAGAGACACATTAGCTGACAGAAATCCTCGGTATAACGGTTAGATCTGGTTCGTCGCGCTGTGTGGTGTCCAGCCACATGGGCACAAAATAATGGCTACAAGTACAGTTAACTAATTTTAAAATCAGGCATTAATCAATGCTTTACTAGAATCTACCTGTGATGCATGTGGCTAGAGTCAGCGTAAAGTCCTAGTTTAATGAAAATAATTATAACCTATTTATGTCACGTTAATGTCACAATTACAAATACAAAAACACTTCAACATTACGGAAACACAACAACATTATCGAAAACACAACACATTTAGGAAAACACAACACATTTAGAAAAACACAACAACATTAAAGAAAACACAACACATTAAGAAAACGGAAAAGGTAGGTCCTAGTGGGAGACCTAAGAAATCGCTGATTGGACTACAGCTCGTTTCACTTCTGAACATAGAATCTTCTTCCAGTCCTTTAAAGATGGAAGCTGGGATTATTCCAGGATTATTCCAGGATTATTCCAGGATCCTCATGTTTTCCTGTTTGTTTCCAGTCAAAGCTTCACACTGAATATCAAGATGTTGTTTCTCTTATTTTCTCCTCTCATTCATCAGATTTCATTGAAATGTTGATCAGTTTTTCTCTCTGAACATTTTCTGTCTGTCGGCTCCTATTTTTCTAAACTCGTCAGATTTGAATATTAAATCTTCCTTTTGTTTATTTGCTGCAGTTTTTCTTCATGTGTTTTAGAGAAATAAAAACATTTTTCTTCTTCTGCATTTGGTTCATTTGCTGCTCATTCTGTTCTTTTCCTGTTCAAATTTAAATATTTGCATTATAAACATAATAAATGTACAGAATTAGTAGTTTGAACAATTTCAGGCATTTATAGCTGCAGTGTGTAACTTTTATTAAAAATATGTTTTTTACATATTTGTGAAAAATGTTACCTGTCATGACTGTATGGCATCAGACAGATGAAATGTGAACAGATCAAACTCCTCCATGAGCTGCTATCGAGGTTTGAAGAAATACACCAGGTTGGTGTAGCGCGTTAGCATTAGCTCCTGTTAAGTACTATGTTATCGGAGGGCT
>NW_015117748.1:10423-14447 GCF_001443285.1 Poecilia latipinna
ATGAATCCGGGAGCACAAGAGAATATAACGAGCCAGAACTTAATGATTTTTACTTTTATTCTCTTATATTGTCCAAATCCCTGGCCTTATCATTTCCCTTTGTGACACCGTGAATTATTACCAAATGGTTACCTGAGTCCCTCCAACGTCTGCACGGAACTAAAATAACCCGTTTCTGGATTCTCAGCTGGCAGTCGGCTGGCTCCTCGCTCATCCTTGCTCCTCCTCGCCTGTACTTACCTGTCCACCCTCCACCGCAGTCTCCAAGTCTCCATCAAAGAGCTCATTCCATCAAGATCTCACACTGGAACCTGGACTACAAAGACACCCACAAAGAGACTCTACCCTCCTAGGCAAAATACCTTCAACACAAAGTAAGAACTTTCTAATTGTTTTCAATATTTCCTTTTCTGACAACCCTGAACTGACCATTCTCCTCTCCTTATTCTTCAGTTAAACTGATGATCCAATAGCTCCTCCCAAGAACCAGACTCGCATTCTCATCATTGTTGAAAATAAACTTTATTTATCTGATTCCTGTTCTCCTGGTGTTCTGGGGGTTGGTCATCCTGATCCTCACTCCCACAGCTGGGACACAGCCACCAGCAGTGGCAGCAACAGTAGTGGTATGTACCCCAGCATTCTAGCTGCGTTCCTGACTGTTCAGGCCAGCACCAGCAGTCTGATGACCCAAACTTTGTGGCTAAAGTCAAAGCCCTGCACAGGCTGTTAAAGGCGAGACACAAAAATATGTCGAAGATTAACTGTGATCCAGCCGCAATCCAGTGGATCACGGAAAATCTGGCCACTACAGTCAAACTGGCCCATCCGAGTCCAAAAATACTCGATCTAATTGATGGCCTACAGGGTACAATTAGAACAGAATATAGGTAGCATGAAGTCAAGCAATGGCAAAAATCCTAGGATGGCAACAAAGAACACCTGTTTTTTTAATTTTTTAAAGAGAAACAGATAAAGGGGTTGCCATTACCCTTAAACTTTACCCTCACACCACCAAAACATGGTGGGATTGATGGCATGGTTGGGAACAGGAGGAGACTGTTTATGGCCATGCATGAATGGTCAACCTGCAGACAGCACTGGACACTCTAGGACTGCATGTTATCCCTTTTGTGAGACATAACCATAATGCCTAAAAGGTTGACCAGCCCCTACATCTTCCATCTCTTAACCTTCAGGGACCAAGTTACTGACCTCATTGTTAATTGTAGTTTGGCCCACCACAATTACAGTGGGGCCATGAACAGAAGGGCTATAGACTACATCTTGCAGATGGGTGACATGGCCCAAGAATCCATCTGCAAATAAAACCTCAGGGTTGAGATAGTACTATTCTTGGAGGTGGAAGATGGCCACCTAGACTTGAGGCTAGGAATGTTCTTCAAAGTTCATGGTCTGAGGGGACTGATTGTGGTCCTTCTTACTACTGATCCGGGGTCAATTACATCTTGTTCCACTGTCAACAGCACATGGCAGTGGAACTGAAGACTCTTGGGATGAGACACAAGGACAAAGGGGGATATGATGCCACATGGAAGGCTTTTCAGCTTGAACTGGCCTTGCAAGAGGCAGCCCACTGTCCAACCTTGATGTCCTGTATGCAGCTGCTTTGGGAACCAGCTCACTCCATGAGTTCAGCCACACCCACAACAGAGGGTTCATGGGACTGAGCCATTCAATGCAGCTGCAGTGAAGAATGGCCCAGCCCAATTAAACTGCTGGACTAGAGATCCACTGCAATGAGTCCTGGTATTTTGTTGGGCTTTTGTTTTGGTTATGTTTGGATTGTCAGTTTTCAGCTTGCTCCTTTTTTGGGTTAGTGTTTTGTCATACTTTAATGCAGGTTTTTTTCTCTTGTTTAAATTTAATATACATTTGTAAAATTTGTCGTAAGTAGGTGCGTCTCCTTTTTTTTGTCATGTCTAACAGAGCCTGGTTGCGACAAGAGTGTATGTTAAAAATTGGCAAGGCTCTGCTGGCATAGTTAAGTGTTTACAAAAACCTTTAGTGATCATTTCAAAATTAAAATATGTTAATGGGTTAGGGTATCTACTTTTTTAAATAAAAATAGGATAGGGTTGGGAAAGCTAGCTTTAATTTTTCATTTTTATTTCCCAAGTTGAGAAAAGTAGGCTTCGGTTGCATTTGATACTGCAACCGAAGCCTACTTCGGTTGCAGTATCAACCGATACTGTCCAAACAGTAATTTTACTGTCCAAATTACTGTTTGGACAGTAAAAATGTCCAAACAGTAATTTGTTCTCACATCTAAATACAGGTCTCATTTTTTTAGTTAAAATTGTAGAGAAAACAATTTGAATAATTGGTTCTCACTGTGCTGACTAAAATCCTTTCAGAAATTTATTCTGCAAAATTGGAAGTAGTATTTAGTGTGTGGGTGACTCCTAGCGTCCAAACTGTATTATTGTTCTTTTTAATGTTTCAGAGGTTTTTGGTTCTCACTCTGCTGGTATTCACCATGCAGTGGATGGAGGAATGTATGTTTAATCTTTATAGACACAGGTAAGTGTTCTTTTTATCACACCTGAGAAACATTCATGAGATATATATATATAAACATTGTTTTTTGCTCTGCTGTGCACAGTTTGGACGACTGCAGACCACTTAATGCAAACTTTGGTACGGAATTCTTTTTTTTATGCTGCAATAAATACTCATGTGAGCCAGATCAGTAATCCTGATTAAATCATGTATTAAAAGTTTTTTCAGACATGATGCACAAAGTTGTTTGAAGAACATGAAAGTTTTGTAACATTTTGTTCCATTCTGTTAGTCCCATGTTTCATCACTTATTAATTTAACAATAACCATCTTCCACTAGGGGGCAGCAGAATGGAGGAAACCACTGAGCTATGAAAACATGATCAGCATCTTAAACAGCATTCCACCGTTTTCCATCTAAATTACAGCTAATGGTGTCTGCATGTTGCAATAGACTTAGTAAAACCGGGAGAAGGGGAGGGGGATCAATATTTGCCGTGAATATAGCTGATAAAGCCTCCAAGTAGTTGTGAAGCGTTTTGCGCTTACGTCACTATGACTTCACCACGATTAGTCGACGTCGACTCGACTATTATCATGATGTAGTCGACCTTAAAAAATATGAAGTCGTTCAACCCCTTGTATCAAGTTAACCCATTTAATCCCAAATTTTTCCCAGACATGCAAATATTAAAATCAGATGTAATTGATAATCCTTTGAACTAATTAAGGGGAAATAATTAGGAACATTGTGGAAATATATATGAAAAAGTGTTTTATGATCCGTCATAATTGTGACAAGTGGGATAATATGGTGTTCTTACTAAGATGAGCTAAAAGTGCTTTTTCCAAATAGAAAAGATAATAAAAGGTGAACATTGTTTCTTTATTTGAATATACATTGCCACTGCATTACTTTAGTGCAACATTTGCTCTGTAAAGTACAAATTTGACTATCAATATATTCTAAACCAAGGTAAATTTGAGTGCTTGAGTGTTTATGCATAATTATATTGAACTTCAGTCAGTTGTAGTGTCATCACAGTAACATAGATCATAAAGATAACATCTACAGTAGAGGCTTTCATTTATATTTCTGAAAATTATGAACATTTGTCACACTGTCATAAAGTAAAACTCAATAGACTTAGGCCAGGGGGCTCCGTCTCCAGGATTTAGGGCCTGTGTCATGCATCTTTTCCATCCGCCTCTGCTTCAGCACACCTGAATCAGGTGATAAGCAGGACTCTGGAGAACTGGACTGCATACTGAGGGTGATCCATTTAATTCAGGTGTGTTGGACCAGGAACACACCTGAAAGTTGCAGGATACCGGACCCCAAGGCCTGGAATCAAAGGAGAGTTGTATGGCTCCTTCTCACCATTTGGTGACTTTGGTTTTCTTCAATTTTAGGTTATTTCATCTCTTTCTTACTTTCCATTTTCTTTCTTGAAGCTCTCAGTGTGCAATAAAACCTTGAATTTCTCCAAGGCATGGGTGG
>NW_015117749.1:0-6629 GCF_001443285.1 Poecilia latipinna
TGTGTGTATTTAGCCCCACCTGTTGTCTGTGTTCGTTGTCAGATCCTCGTCATTTGTAACTGTTTCCCTGTGCCGTCGTGTCCCACCCTCGTCTAAGTCTGTTTTCCTGTGGACTCTGAATCATTAAATTCATCATTTTCACCTTCATCCTGGCTGCCTGCGTCTCATCTCACCTCACCAAACCCTGAACCTTGACAATAAGTTGCTTTTTACTTTCGTATTAAAACTTCAAAACTCATTTCCAATTGCTCTTTGTGTTTCAGTCCCACACAAAAACATGACAAAATCACTCTTAAATTGCATTATTTTCTATTTTTGTTTCATAGAATCATTCATCACCTGTCAACAAACACTAAAGTCTAACATGAAGAAAAAGTTCCAGTGTGTTTTTGAAGGAATCGCTAAATCAGGAAATCAAACCTTTCTGAATCAGATCTACACAGAGCTCTACATCACAGAGGGAGAATCTGGAGAGGTCAATGATGAACATGAGGTCAGACAGATTGAATCAGTGACCTGGAAACCAGACAGACCAGAAACAACAATCAGACATGAAGACATATTTAAACCCTCATCTGGAAGAGATGAACAAATCAGAACAGTGATGACAAAGGGAGTGGCTGGCATTGGGAAAACAGTCCTGACTCAGAAGTTCACTCTGGACTGGGCAGAAGACCAAACCAACCAGGACATCCAGTTCATGTTTCCATTCACGTTCAGAGAACTGAATCTGTTAAAAGAGAATCAGTTCAGCTTGGTGGAGCTTGTTCACCACTTTTTTAGTGAAACCAAAGGAATCTCCAGGTTTGAAGAGTTAAAGGTTGTGTTCATCTTTGATGGCTTGGATGAGAGTCGACTTTCACTGGACTTCCACAACAATGAGATCCTGACAGATGTAACAAAGTCCACCTCAGTGGATGTTCTTCTGACAAACCTCATCAGAGGAAAACTGCTTCCCAAAGCTCACCTCTGGATAACCACAAGACCTGCAGCAGCCAATCGGATCCCTGCTGGGTTTGTTGGCATGATGACAGAGATCAGAGGATTCACTGACCCACAGAAAGACGAGTACTTCACTAAAAGATTTAGAATGAAGAAGCAGGCCAGAATGGTAATCTCCCACATAAAGAAATCCAGAAGCCTCCACATCATGTGCCACATCCCAATCTTCTGCTGGATCACTGCTACAGTTGTGGAAGACATGTTGAACAAGGAAGATAGAGAAGATCTGCCAAAAACCCTGACTGAGATGTACATCCACTTCCTGGTGGTGCAGACCAAACTGAAGGTCATCAAGTATGATGGAGGAACTGAGACAGATTCACACTGGAGTCCAGAGAACCAGAAGATGATCGAGTCTCTGGGAAAACTGGCTTTTGAACAGCTGATGAAAAGAAACCTGATCTTCTATGAATCAGACCTGGCAGAGTGTGGCATCGATATCAGAGCAGCTTCAGTGTGTTCAGGAGTTTTCACACAGATCTTCAGAGAAGAGAGAGGGCTGTACCAGAACAAGGTGTTCTGCTTCGTCCACCTGAGTGTTCAGGAGTTTCTGGCTGCTCTTCATGTTCATCTGACCTTCATCAAATCTGGAGTCAATCTGCTGGAAATGAAATCCAAGGATTTAGAAAAACAAAACCTTGAATCCTCAGAGACAGAAATGTACCAGAGTGCTGTGGACATGGCCCTAGAGAGTCCAGATGGACACCTGGACTTGTTCCTCCGCTTCCTACTTGGTCTTTCACTGGAGACCAATAAGAGTCACTTAGGAGACCTTTTGACACAAACAGAAGAAAGTTTAACAGCTAATAAAAACACAGCCCAGTACATTAAGGAGAAGATGAATAATGATCTATGTGTTGAGAAAAGCATCAATCTGTTCCACTGCCTGAATGAACTAAATGATCAGTCTCTGGTGGAGGAAATCCAACAATCTCTACAAACAGGAAGTCTTTCAGCCCACCAGCTGTCTCCTGCTCAGTGGTCAGCTCTGCACTTTATGCTACTTTCATCTGAGAAAGACCTTGAGATGTTTGACCTGAAGAAATACTCTGCTTCAGAGGAAGCTCTACTGAGGCTGCTGCCAATAGTCAAAGTCTCTAACAAAGCTCTGTAAGTACAGATGTAATTAATTTCAGAAAAACACTTAAAAAATCTTAACAATGAGACAATTACTTTGTACCCCTTCTGTCCTTTCAGACTGAGTGGGTGTAACCTCTCAGAGAGAAGCTGTGAAGCTCTGTCTTCGTTGCTCAGCTCAACAACATCTAGTCTCAGAGATCTGGACCTGAGTAACAACGACCTGAAAGATTCAGGAGTGAAGCTGCTGTGCAGTGGACTGATGAGTCCAAACTGTAAACTGGAGATTCTCAGGTGAGATACATTTAAACTCTTCTATTGATTATGTAACCCTTTCCGTGTGAGATAACACCTCGCTGCTCCTTAGACTCTGCGTTGTGTTTTCTTTAATGGGTTGTTGATGGAAGGAAACTTGAGGCAGGAATCAGACACACACGGCGGTTGAGATCGTGGTTCAGATCGTTTATTCGGACCACCCGACAGCGCAGCGGCTTCGCCTTCAGAATTCACAGCAAATACTGCTTGTCAACATAAGTCTCATTAACGCAGTTATTTTCTTTTGTTTACAGATACAGCATATATTAAAAAAGAAAAAGACAAAATGATACAAAATTAACTACTTGGACATTAAACGTAACATTTGGCTACAGTGAGGAACTGGCGGTCAGTATTTCTTACCTTCAGAATTAACAGCAAATACTGACCGTTGTACCGCCAGCGCAGTAACAGACACCAAGTACGGCGTTCTTCAACGGACACACTACGCTAACTTCCACAACCCAAAGAACAGATCTAACATTTTGGTGACATTTTGGTGACATGTGCCGACATATATTACTGCACTGTCCTACATTTACATATTTAGTAAATTTACAAAAATGTCTAAAACATGTTTTCAGTTTGCTCTTGTGAACTATTTTGTGCATCTTTTGAACACAAACTTTGCTGAGTTGTCTGACTTAGCTGTAGTGGGAGTTGCAATGAAGACAGCCTCACTACTAAATTTAAGTGTTCAACTAGTCAATCAAATCAATATAGCCTAGAAAAAAAATTCACACAATTAGATAATTGTGAGCATAGTAATAGAAATTAGATTTTTCTTACTTATTAGAGTTATGCATGGGCATGCATGAGATTATCTGCATGCCCATGATAATGCATAATCTCATGCATTATCATGAGAGTAGTTTCCAAGCCAGGAGATTTGACAGGCATGCTATTGAGAAGCATACCTGTAAAACAACAAAGCCTTTTGTTGTTGAACAAAATGGCTTTTGTCCAACAATATATTGTGTGTCTGCAGGCTTTCAGGCTGCCTGATCACAGAGGAAGGCTGTGCTGCTCTTGCCTCAGCTCTGACTGTGAAGCCACATCACCTAAAGGAGTTGGACCTCAGCTACAATAATCCAGGAGAGGCAGGAATGGAGAGACTGGCAGCTATGCTTAAGAATTCAGGAATCCAGATTAAAACGGACTCTCTCAGGTAGGGAAATATCTTTTTTATTACCATGTAATAGTGTATAATAGGTATGGTACACAATAGGTTTGAGATGACATGTTAGGAATTGCCGCTCTAGAAATAAACTGAATTTAATTGAATGTTAATTTGAAAATAAAAATCTGAACACTTGGGTTTAGCAGCCATAACACAAAACTAGAAGGAAAAATCAGGCATCTGTTCTGAACTAAACTGATAGTATCAGTAAAAAAAATTAGGTATTGGTGACAGAAACTCAGTGATGGATAAAAGAAAACCTCCCAAAAAACTCTTAAGTCTGAATTTGGCTGTCCATGTTTGCATCTTGAAAAATGGTACTATCGTCTTAAACACCTTCTTTCTAACAGCATGGATTCTGCAGCAGAGAAATGGCTGACACCAGGTCTGAGGAAGTGTAAGTGTGTTTTTAATTAATAAGAGATTGTGTCATTTATAGACATTCATCATTGTATCAGTAAATTCAGAACAATCAGTAACTGCATTGTGTTTGTTCTGTTTTTCAGATTCCTGTCCACTAACAGTCGACCTAAACACTGTGAACAGATTGCTCAAACTGTCTGACGGAAACAGGAAAGTGACACTTGTGGGAGAGGAGCAGCCGTATCCTGATCATCCAGACAGATTTGATCTCTGTCAGCTGCTGTGTACTGATGGTCTGACTGGTCGCTGTTACTGGGAGGTTGAGTGGAGTGGGAAAGTCTATGCATCGCTGAGTTACAGAGGAATCAACAGAAAAGGAGACAATGACGATTCCTGGTTTGGATTGAATGATCAGTCCTGGAGTCTAATTTGCTCAGATGATGGTTACACTGTTTGGCATAATCATAGAAAAGCCTTCATCCCTCTCTCTTCTGTCTCTGGCCGAGTGGCTGTGTATGTGGACTGTCCTGCTGGGACTCTGTCCTTCTACCGAGTCTCTTCAGAGACACTGATCCACCTCTACACCTTCAACACCAATTTCACTGAAACTCTTTATCCTGGATTTGGATTTGAGTACAGGACAGGTTCTTGGGTGTCCATATTGCAAAAAGACAAGATATTGCCAAGTACTTTGGTCTAAGAAGACAAAACTAACTTACAAGTAACTTTTCAGCAAGAAATAAGAGTTTGTTTTAAGTAAATTCCTTAATATTGATGAAAAAGTATGTGTTTCATTGGCAGATTATTTCACTTACAAGAAGATATCTTTCCACGTTATAAATGAAACAATCTGCCAATGGAACAAGTAGTTTTTTCATCAATGTTAAGAAATTATTGACTTAAAAAATACTTCCATATCTTTATCTTATTTCAAGTGTACTAAGATATTACACTTTTCACCAGAAGCTAGACCAAAAATACTTGGTAAGATTTTGTGCTTTTGCAGTGCAAGCTTTAGTGATCATCAATGTTCATCTTGACTGAATTGTCACAATAAATATGATGTATTTTCCAGTCTATAAGTCGCCTCAGAGGATAAGTCATATCAATGAAAAAAATGCATCCCTAGATCATGGGTGCCCAATACGTCGATTGCGATCAACCGGTTGATCGCGGAAAGGTTTTGAGTCGATCTTGGCAGGTGACAAACTGATCGCCGCCAGGATGCTGAGACCAGCTCTTCCTCTTCTGATTGGCTTATCAAAAATATTCACTAAAATCCTAAACGTTTGTAGCTTCATTAAAAAAGAATAATTATAAAAAATCAACGAAACGTGTTAAAATGAATAATCTCAGTAATTATTGTTTCAACAAGGTGTTCAGTGCGTTTCGGTTCCATTAACAAAAAAAAAAAGTCGGGCATTCATGGTTTTGAGGGTTACTTTTGAAATCAGTGATTTCTGTTGTTGGCAAATGTTTGAGTGTGCCTAGGCCTGTTACTCGGTACTCGGTGCTAGCGTGGCTAACACGATTACAGTTTAGTAAAAAGCCTTTTCAGGTAAAATAAAATCTTTAATGCATGTCAGATACGGTACACATTGCATATTGATCTGTTCAGCTAACGTAAGACTGTGTAACAGACAGGCTTCAAGGTGTAGAAGTTGTATCGGTACTGCCATCATGCTGTACGTGGCTGAAAGGTTTTCATAATGGATGTTTATTATTGACTTTTTTCAGACTTGGGGGTCATTGTTCACACATTATAGGCCTCCTTAAGACCTTACAATATTTCAAGCTTCAGCATTCAAAAGGGATCGGGAGGTGCTGGTGCCTATCTCTAGCTAACGTTCCGGTGAGACCGGGCGAGAGGCGGGGTCACCCTGGACAGGTCGCCAGTCTGTCGCAGGGCCACTCAAAATATCCCCATTCACTAAACACAAAGAAAGCAAATAATACTTACACCAGCACACACTCCTTTGTTTTTATTGATCCGACGGTTGAGCTGCAAATCCGGTCGTGCACAAACTTTGATCCAAGCCAGGCATTCCGTATCAGATTTGGGAAATCTGTGAATTTTATTTCCACAAATACGATCAGAATACCTGACATCGCCTGTACAGATTCCCCACTGACAGTGGGGAACCATTCTTATTCGAGTTCTGTCGCTAAAACTTTGTGTAGATTGTGGTCTGCTAGTCCACAATGTACATTAGCATGTGTTTACTACTGTAGCTTTTGTTTGTGAGACGGTCAAGCACGTGGTAGCTGCGCAGTGACGTCAAATGGGCATTAGCCAATGAAACGCGGACCCTGTGGTAAGGTCCATAGGTGTAGGAACCTGGGGGAGATGTGTGTGTTTCTCTGCAGCTCGTTGCTCTGTTCCACATGGAGATTGTTGCTACAACAAGATCTGAAGCTGCTTTGAAAAAGGATTTTCAGGGAATAGAAGAAGAATCGTCAGGTTCTTCTTGTTCTTTGTGGTTTATTTTTTTAGTTTTAAAAAGAGGCTAGATAGACATTTTTAGTAGTGTCTAAATCTTATATAGTCACTTACTATTTTAACCTTTATTTCTATGTTAACCATCGTTCTTAATATCTTGTAAACATTAAAACTTGTACATTATTCTGATCATGAGATCCTTTCAATTTCTTTTTAAACTTTGTTTTTACGTATTTTTATGCATAAATGAAC
>NW_015117749.1:10760-14425 GCF_001443285.1 Poecilia latipinna
AGACATTAGTGAATAATCGGGCCACTTCTGTTCACACAGTGGAATCAGATTGTTTGGTTTGTCTCTGATTCACATAGGGTCACAAGTATACATACACCTCTGCTAATATTTGACTAGATGTTTATGAGTAAGTTGCACCTCAAACAAACCATCAACCAGCTTCTGGCTGATATCTGAGCTCGGCTGTGCCGAACTGGGACAGTTCACGTAAACTGGTTGGTTTCCAGTAGCACCAGCTTCTAATCATAATACATGCATTTCTGACCGAGTTGAGGTCAAAAGTTAGGGCCTGATTCTGCCATTAAAGCTAGTTGAGATGTTTGCTGGACCATCTGCTGGAACCTGCAGGTGGTTCAGCTTTACTTCATCCAGGTTGTGCAATGCAGCCACACAGCGTGATGCTGCCACTACCATGCTTAAGGTTTAAAAGCCTCACTTAGCTTCCTCCAAATATCTTGTCCAAGCAGCTCCATGTTTGTCTCTTGGGATCATCAACAGCCTCTCTCTCTGAACATCAATCAATCAATCAACATGGTGAAACTAGTCTCACTGCAGAAAATTATTCTGGTCTTCTAGCAGCTAATGGTTCCTGACATTCTATTACTGAACTTACATTTCCAAATGAGTAGTTAGTTTGGGGTCATTTAGGGTCAGTTTGGGATCATGGGTGGGGTAGTAATGGGCAACAGGAAGCAGTAGCGGTGATGTCACTTCCTGAGCTGAAGCAAGGGATGAATGCAGCCTGCAGGCACCTTTCAGATTTACATGCAGCTGCAGGTTAAACCCTGAATGTTTTGTATCTGTTCTCTGTTGCATGTTCTCCTCACCTGTTGTCTCTAATGTCTTCTGTCTTGTTGGTGTGTTTTGTCCTTACAGGCTTCCTTTAGCTTTCAGTACCCGTCAGCTGATGAGGTACAGCATCCAGCATGCAGCTCTGAACTGCATCAAACCTCCTGCTTTACACTGCTGCACCCTCAGCTCTCCTATATACTCATCTGGTTTAAGGTCCCTGTGACCTGGTTTACCCCGTCCTGAACTAAAGTTAACCTCGACCCATTTGGACTCACAAGGAGAACCCAACATTAGCAAACTGGAAGCATCTAACCAACCTGCGTGCAACATCTGCGTGGTGCAGATACATCCAAAGCTTCAGAACTCTAACTCCTAAAACTGGTTGGAGATTTGAACAATCCTGAACCTGCTGTTAGAGAAACCCGGGCCAATTAGTTCTGATTTGGTCAGAACAGGAAGTTCTAACAAATCTAACAGTAAATGCAGATAACTGGGGAGTAGTAGGAGAAAGTGGCAGAGTCGGTGGTCAGTTTGTCCCCAGCAGCATAACTGCAGAGACAGATCAGGAAAACCTCAGCCAGTCCATCAGCTTCATCAGACAGGAAGGTTTTAATCCTAGTCTTGAAAGTATCCAGGGTGTCGCCTCCGTAAACCGAGACTAAAGCACTGCCTCCCATTCTACACCTGGAACCTCTAGGAACCAGCAGGCTGGTACCGAGGGGTTCTGGTAGGAACACCTGGACCAGTTAGATCTCTGATGGAGCTGATTATTAGGGACTTTATATGTGAGAATTTGAGATCATAATCTGGATTAATAGGGAGCCAATAAAGGGAAGATAAAATAGTAGAATTATGAACAGTCTTTTTCACTTCCATCAGAACAGTAGCTGCAGCGTTTTGGATCAGCCCTTAGCTGCTCTTTGTGGAGTCCAGCCCTGAAGGGACAGATGCTTGGATTAGATTATCAGATTCACTGCTGGATACCATGTTTGTAATATTTCAGAGATGCAAAAAGAAATCACTAGAAACTTCTTAATATGGGATCTAAATGACACATCCTGGCCCAAAATAGTACAGAGGTTCATTACTTTATCATGGAAGGTCAATTTATTACAATCCAAATCAGTGATTGACTAAACAGGTTCTTTTTAAAAGGTTCTGGTCCAAAAACAACAACAAAGTTTAGAGTCTTCCAGGTTTTAACACTGGAGCCCACCCAACGGATTGGATTGATTAGGATTTCTGGTTGGCTACATCGGACAATCCCATATGTTTACTAGTGAAAGCAGCCCAAGCACTGAACCTTACCGTTCTCCACCAGTACCTCTGATGCTTGAGGAAGTTTTAACTTGAACTGGATTCTGTTGGGCAAAGCAGACTCAAATGAATCTAGATGTTCTACTTGTTTGTCAGATCTAGTGCTTGGGTTGATTTATTGAGCGGAATTTAGAGTCGTCTTTGTTTAACCCTGAGTGTACCGCCACTGGTCCTGGTGCCTCCTCTGGTCCTGGTGCTTCCAGTGGTCTTGGTGCCTAAACTGGTCCTGGTGCCTCCAGTGGTCTTGGTGGCTAAACTGGTTCTGGTACCTCCTGTGGTCCTGGTGTCTCCAGGTACTTCATGGTACTTCCAGTGGTCCTGGTGCCTCCTGGTACCTCATGGTGCCTCCTGTGGTCCTGGTACCTCATGTGGTCCTGGTACCTCATGGTGCCCCCAGTGGTCCTGGTGCCTCCTGGTACCTCATGGTGCCTCCAGGGGTCCTGGTGCCTCCTGGTACCTCATGGTGCCTCCAGGGGTCCTGGTGCCTCCACTGGTCCTGGTGACTCCTGTGGTCCTGGTGCCTCCAGACCCATTGGACCGTGAGTTGTTCAGACTGGAATCTCTAGTGAGCGCAGCAGGAACCGATGGAGCTCTAAATGAATGTTTTCCATGCCTGACTACACCAAGGCCTCATTTCTCTACGTGTGCTATGCAACTCACTCAACTGCCATCATTTACCTCACCTGTTCACTGCCATGCCCTCTCTGTCACATGACCACTGCCTGAATGACCTCACTTCCTTACCTGAATTTGTTCCTCACCTGTTTCCTAAATGTGGAGCTTCCTTTATGAACCTTCAAACAGCTTTTATTGCAAAGCCAACATTCAGTTTTAGCATCTTTTAGCTCAGTGACTTTTTATTGTGTCTTCAGAGATTTAAAGCCATTGTTTCTTAGCTGTTTTCAGAAGGTTCATATTGCTGACATCCTATTTATTAAACGGAACCAACCTGAATACTCCATACATGCAGTGAATGCCTCGGCCAAACACAAGGCCTCACGCTCTGCTGTCTGTGTTCCAGATGTTCATTGACAACTTTCAGACGGCTAAAGAGGCTCTGAGCGCCGCCACTTCTCAGGCCGCAGAGAGAGCTGCATCCAGCGTCCGAGACTTTGCTCATAAGAGTTTCCGTCTGTCCACGGACATCAGGCTGAAAGCTCCCCTCATCATTGTCCCTCAGTCTTCCACCTCCCAGAATGCCCTGGTGGTGGATCTAGGGCTGATCACGGTGGAAAACAGCTTCGCTCTGCGGCCAGGTGAAGGGTTACCTCTGCCGGCCGTGGTGGAGAAGATGGACATAAAGCTGACTCAGCTGAAACTCTGCAGGTATCGATCCACTCTGCAAGGAAGTCAATCAAGAAACATCTGCAGAAAACCATTCAGGAACTCTATTGTCTGAAAGGGTTATCTTCTCCCTGAAACCTTCAATTATTATAGATTAGCAGCTAAATGGTCAGTTAGCACTTAGGAGCTAAACGGTCAGTTAGCGACTAGTAGCTAAACGGTCAGTTAGCGACTAGTAGCTAAACGGTCAGTTAGCGACTAGTAGCTAAACG